>NW_010179550.1:0-10050 GCF_000695765.1 Mesitornis unicolor
TCTGTGTGATTCTGTGATTCTGTGAATTTCATTGTCAAGAGCTCTAATACTATTAATCTGAAATTATGGTGAAATGGACTTTTTGGAAAGCTGAATGGAGGCTCATTTCCAAATCTGTCGCTGTATGAACAGACATCTTACTTGGAGAGGCATATTCCTGTTTATCTAGGGATAACTCACAATTGCATAGATTGTGGCTGGGATCAGCTCAATCATCCAGAAATCCAAAGCACACAAGATGCTATAACATGCAGTAGAGGTATGGGCCTTTTAAAAATATTGAACATTTATGTAAAATGCTTAGTCAACAATTCATCTGAAAACCAAATATATATATATAATGTTTTATATATTTATTCATTATGAAGTTCTACATAATAATATAAGAAATTTATATATGTGTGTATGTATATACAATGTATATATATGTATGTGTGTGTATTAAAAAAAAATATTAAAAAAACCAGAATACAATCCTGACAAGAAACTGAGGTGGATCAGTACACAAGAACTATAGCTCAACTGGTAGTAACCTGTGACAGCTGCAGAAAATGCTCAGTCTCAAAGGGGTTAGGCTAATTAAACAGTTACATCTGATAGAGAGGAAGAAGGCAGGAAAAAAACCCATATGCAGTGCACTTAACTGTCATCATGTATAAAGTAATTCATACCAAACTAAATGACAAGGTAAAAGAACATTTACCTCTAAGGAGTAGGGACTCCCATAGATTAAAAATGAAAAATAACAGATACCACAGGGGAAACGTGAAATGCAATACACTGTTTACACAGTACATTCAGAATAATTCAAATAGCTGTGTGATACAGCAAGAAACACTGTATTCTAAAGAGCTGTCTTATTTAACAACAGTGTATTCATGCTTGATTTAATCTGTCCTCTGTTGAAAACCAAAATACCATGACTATTTCTAATTAAAATTTTCTTATGACCCATCACCAGTTCTAACGGCTAACTGAAATATAATCGTAAAACTATATTGATGGGGACACAAGTGCCAAAATATTCCTTGCTCAGATAAATGGACACTGTTCTCTCACAAAAAAAAATCATATTGTATCTCACATGATGCCAACTCTCAGGGAAAAATACTATCTATTCGGATTTAAAATATTCTTAAGATAGGCATTTACAAAAATAAGTAGCTGTCACCCACCTTCTGTGTAGATCTAAGATCTCCTCACATGACTAGTCACACTCATGAATTCACCAGATTTTGGAAAGTGGATCTCTTTTTCTCACTCAAACCCTAGTATGCTGGTTCACACAACTTGAAGTCTTTTTCACTTGTTTGAAGTCAGCCTACCCAGTCTACTCTAAGAACAGCAGAGGCCACATGCAGACAGTCGGTGCTATCACTGCTAGCAAACACATGAAGAGCTACATAACATACAGACAGTTAAAACAGGAGTCTTTACATACACCGGCTTTCCTACCATCTCTCACAGTCATTATGTTCATCACTGACACTGTCTAATTTGCATGACATTTCAGGCTGAGGATTTAAAAGAGCGGAGCTTCATCATCAGTATTAAAATAATGCAATTCAGAGCTAGGTTCAATGTCCACTGAATCACAGAAATTTGTATAAAACGTTTCAGCAGGGTTACATCAGTAAATTGTAAACATTTTGAAAAAGCGTAAAGATTTTTAGATTTCTTGAGTTAGTATTTTACAGTTAAAGATCTACATCCTAGTTCTCACCACAGCATACAAATAAGCCCTGAAAAGTCAAGTATTTTCTAGAAATGTAGATATTGAAGACCAATTTACTTTCAAACTTTTAAAAGGATTCATCTGTGTCAACAGAGCAATTCATACGTTAGCACATAAGGTAGTGCCCACAGAGCCATCATGATAGCTGAAAAGGAAATTATGTCTGTGGTAGCTATACAGAAAAATAAGAGAAAGAGTAAAAAATGGAGTGTGGAAATTCAGCATGTTCTTTGAAACAGATAACTCCTCTTCTGTGCTGGCTACAAACTGGATAGTTGGAAAAAATGTACAAATTGAAATCACTCAGTACCTCTCTCTACTTCTGGTTATTTTAGGCAACAGACTTGGCAGAGGTTTGATTTGCCTGCCTAGAAACAGCTCTCCTTTGACAACTGAATAAACTGAGGCTCCTGAGCTCCTGACTTTAGTTTCTCAAGTAGCAGCTAAGCCAGATAACTGAAAGAAACTACATGAATACCTGCCACACTGTTCAGTATTACATTTCTGAGGAACCAGAGCATCATTGGAAGTGTTGCTTAATCTTCATGTTCTGGTCAATGACTGATTATACATTTTGAAAAGATATTCACAAACCGCTTCAGCTTATATTTTCTTCAGCAGAACTGGCTACATGAGTCAGTCTCATAATATAGGACAGAGTCACAGAATCAAAGAATGTTAGGACCCCTCTACTATTCAAAACATATGTATCTTTTAATGCAATATACAGTTATTAATCATCCATACAGTTATTAATTTTACTTGTGTATTGTTGGATGTGCAGCCAGTCACCAGCACAAATATGAAAACACAGGTTATTACGCTACCGAAATGCATGAAATGCTGTATTTGAGAGAGATTACAGTTATCCAAAGAATGCCTTTTAAACTTTTTTTTTTTGTGTGAGACTAATACCAGGAGTTATATAAACAAACATGGAATTATGACTTTTTATGTTTTTATGTAAGCACCATGACTCATTCTCTTGCCTATTATTATTTCTTTTTCTCTCTGGATTTCTT
Source organism: Mesitornis unicolor (assembly GCF_000695765.1). Lineage (NCBI taxonomy): Eukaryota > Metazoa > Chordata > Aves > Mesitornithiformes > Mesitornithidae > Mesitornis > Mesitornis unicolor. The sequence continues at coordinate 2,758 of NW_010179550.1, forward strand.
ACCAAACTATTCAAAGCAGAGATTTTGCTTTCTGTGAAATCTCAGAGAGCAGGTGTCTGTATTTTTGGTCCAGTACTGTGGTGGAGACTGACGATTTTCATGCAATTATGTAACTGGCTGGCAGCACATCATTTCAGGCAGTTATAATCTGTTTTACTGCTGTCATTATCTAGTACTTTGTTTTTTTCCTAGCTGACGGTATCATGGATGCTATAGGGTTTTTTGCCTTCTACATCACAGTAGAAGAGAAAGCAGGCTTCATACCACAACTGCCAGGTTCATCTGAAGAACAAAATACCTCCCTTCTTCATACCATCTTTTCCATTTACTCCTGCCTCAAGAGACCAAGCATTACACTCTCCCCTTACACAGAGGAAGTGGGTTTTGGTGACAGCTCACACGACACTTGGAGACTAAAACTGAAAAGAATATTTGCACATAAATCCAGTATAAGATTAGGGGAGTGCCGTTTCAATAAAATGAGCAAATCAACTGCATTCAGTTTGGTTTAGCAGACTTCCAGATTTAACCATACAATGGCAGACAGCCAGGAGCGTGAAATAGCAACAGACTTAATTGTGTGCTGGGCCATAAAGAAATAGGCCTCTGCTTTACTGGTTTAAGATATTAATTAGTCCGAGAGCTTTTTTAAAAAATACAAGCTCTTAAAGATTTCATGCATCCTTGTGTACCGTTTAGGTATCTACCTGCTCTTCTATTCTCATACAGGTTTCCTGAGCAAAACATCCTCTCTCCATGAAAGGATTCTGCGAACAAATCTAGCATCCATGCTAGATACCTATCACAAAAAAATGTATCATACTTAATTCTTCAGTATAAACCAAAGCTAAAAAATACAGTGGACGAGCTCTCGAAAAACTTATCCTATTCCTGGCATTTATTGTTAACGCAAGCCATAGATTTTCTATACAATTAATGATATTACTATTTCTAATCTCTCTGGTCATTCGTTAACCTATACTGCAATAAAAATTGTTAAAATACACACTGACATAACGAGTTTGGTGCAAGAGTTGAAAAATGTAGGCTTTTACTGTATGTGCTTTTGAAGATTTATTATTCTAGAATTCTTCTGCCCATCTACAGAGCAGACAATAAGAGTGGCTCATAGTCTGCTGAGACCCTTAAGAGAGTACCAGCATTTATCAACTTCTGTATTGTCTTGCTACATGAAGAGAATAATTATTTTCCATAGATTCTACTGTAACGATACTGCTGGCTGCTTATAACAACTCTTTATTGCCTTCTTCCTACCTTTGTAACACAGCAGTGATGTCTCGGAGGTGAGCATCCAAAAATCAGTATGAGACCTCCATTAGCATAGCTAGCACTATTGTACTGGGTTTTATGTGAGGGGTTTTTGGTTGTGTCTTTGGTAATGGGGGAAGGGCTATGGAGACGGCCCTTTAAGAAGCTACCTGAAAAGCTTCCCCTTTTCCTTTGTCAGACCCACCTCTGACCAGGGCCAAGCCAATCACCGCCCCTGCAAATTCATGTCTTTAAGGGGGGTGCAGGGCATGCTTCTCTCTCTCTCTCTGGCACCGGCCCTCACCAGCGTGGTCCCAGGTGTGGGTGGCGCAGTCCCGGCCCTGCCCGGCCGGGCTTGGCCGGCCCCGACCACAACTTAAGCTTAAGCCCCACTGCAGTGCCATCCTGTAAGAGAGAGAGAGAGACGGGAACTCCAGAACCATCAGAAGAGACCTGCAGCGGAGAAAGGAGTGGGGCCCAAGGAGAACAACTTTGAAGAACACCAAGGTCAGTTGAAGGAAAGAAAGGAGAGGGAGGAGGAGGAGGACGCAGAGCCCAGGTTCCCCTTTTGCAATCTGTGGCGAGAGCCGGGTTGACTGGCCTGCAGCCCGTAGAGTTTACCAGTTAGGCAGGGCCACCTGAGCAGTAGCTGCCCCTGAAGAAGCCGTGACTCCGGGCAGTGTGTGCTGGAGCAGTTCGTGTGTGAGGGAACTGTGACTGTGGGCAGACCCAGATTTTACTGCTGAGTCCTTTTCCCCCTATGGAAAGGGGGCCACATGGAAGCAGAGAGAGACTGGGCTGAGTCTTCCTACTCCTGAGGAGCACACGGCATGAAACTGGCTGCAACCCCCACTCCCATCCCCCTGCACCTCAAGGCAAAGGGTGGGGGGGAAAGGTGAAGAAACCGGGAACAAAAGTTGAGCCTGGGAAGAAGGGAGGAGTGGGGGGAAGGTGTTTTGACTTTAAGATCTGGTTGGATATCCCATTGTTCTACTCTGAGGTTGGGAACAAATTAAATTTGTTTTGTTTTTTATTCCTTATGATAAGTCTGTCTTTTGCCTATGACCTTTCTTAGATGGTGAGAAGCCCTCCCAGTCCTTCTTTTGACTAGCCCTTTCTGGGGCATCGTGGTGCTCGGTTATGCACTGAGTCTAAACCACGACAACTACATACCCCATTAACTCTGCAAATAAAACTAAAAGAATGTGATATTCATTCACACTGTACTCTGCTTCCCTCTCCAAGAAACTAATCTCCTTACATAGAGAAACATAATAAAATTTATAAATTTAAAAATTTGATAGAAGCCCAGATAAAATTCAATATGAAAACAAAACAAACAAAAAAACCAAACTCCTCTAAACTCTAAGTTCCATTGCAAAGGAAGAAATTACTATATATCTATTTTCTTAATATAGTAATTATTTATGAAATTGCTTTTTTGATAAAACTATTAGTGTTCTACCAGGGAAGACATGAATTGATGAAAGGTAATTTTTAAAAGGATATAAGGATAATTTAAAAGGATAAAAGAATAACTTTTAAAAGGCAGTAAGTCATTTTAGGCTGCCATACAGACTAAGACATTAGTCAAAAGAGAAACATTTTAGTATCAAAAGCAATTTCGTTAGCAGTTCAGCTTCAGCTTCAAATATGATTAATGGAAGCAGCATTGTACAAGAGCAGCTAAGTAGCTTGCAATCTATGAGCCATAGGAATATCAGAATAGTCCAAAAACTGTACACAAGTGCTATAAATTTGTGATATAAAGTGAGTAGTGAGTAAATTTACTGCTCGATTAAATAGAATGCAACTGTGATAATTCAGTGCCTTTATACTCCTTCCAATAATTAAAATCTCACTTTTAGTCGGCTGGGTAAATTTTCAGACATAGCCCAATACATTTTGCTCATAGCAAAAAATAAAAACCATCATGTTTTGATACTATTCTATCTTTAGATAGAATCTGAGGGATTTAACTAAATGCAAATTTCATTAAAATGTCAGTATCTGGAGTTGAGTTCATCATATCATCTCAGTTTTTCTTAAAAAAAATTTTACTTTTTGTGTGTGTGACTGCATGCACACATGTGTTATTACCATCTCTCAATTTTGTCCTTCACTTTACAGGGATTTATGATGGAGGTCCCTGAACATTTTCTCATCCTGGTTCTATTTCTGACTTGATAATTTCCTTCAACTAGAAATATTAGCATATATGGTAATTAAAAAACCCAAACCAAAACAGTCAGCTAAACAAACTTAGGATTACTATCCTTGGTTTAGAAAGGTGTATGTAAGTTTTAAAGACCTACTGAGATCTACCTTACCAAGGAATAAAGTACCTTCACTGATCCATTGTGTAAGTTTAAACCTGAGGCTATAGAGGATAATCGCATGGATTAATATAGTTATTGACATTTGAAGACTACAGTGGTATGGTATGAATTATACTATAGTACCTTTTTTTTCATATATTTCTCAAAATACATTTTATAGCAGAAATGTAAAAGCTCTCACACTTCCAGCTGGATTAAAAGTAATGCTTTACCACCACCAATAATAAATGCATGTATCTTATACACTACTCATCCTGACTAGTCTCAACTTACAAAATTATATAGTTTTAAGTGTGGCAATTACAGCTAAATCAGATTTTCCAGACCTTTATTGCCAGAAGAAGCCTACTCTTTAATATATTTTGCCTCTTTCTCAAACATCAGCTGTCACTGTCTGGACTGTACCAACATCACACCAAGACAAAATGAGAAGCTAACATTTAGAAGACCAAAACTGTAAATATCAAACCTATTTACACGGATCTGTAGTGTGACCTACAAGCAGCTTGCTCTTGAGTTTCCAGTTTGAAATGAAGTACTTAGCACCTGCACGGCCACTTCTTAGAAGAAAGAACTCTTCTGAACTGCTAACACTGCCCCAGCAAAAATTTATTATTGTCTTAATTATCAAGTTTCACTTGGAACAGAGCAATAGTTGTGTAATATTCTTCAGTTCAGAAAAAGTCATGGGATCAGTGTGCTGTTCAGAAGGTAACAAAATGCAGAAACTAATTATGGCTAGCACATAAGCCTTAATCCAAAATCACTTTGTTGTCCTTCACCTTAATCATAAAAACTTTTTATGAATACAGTAAGCTATCAGTGCCTATTTATTGACTATTAGGCTAATTTAACAATAAGCAGAGGTAAAGTTTATACATTGATGCATAGGAAATAGATACAAACTGCTTGATAGCCACTTTATTACTGGCCTATCTGCTTAATAATCTTAACTATCCTCTTTAGTGCTGCTAGCCCATTTCTTTTTACTCTCAGGTGTCTTACATAGTGGTCATATTTCAAACGGTACATCATACAGACTGCTTCCCCCCACCCCTATTTGCTCCCAGAGAACTTCAGCCTACTCAGGCAACATCGTGACTCATTTCTCACGCTGTCATAGCAAAACTTTTCAGTGTCTATACAAAGAAGAAACCCAAAAGCTCTTGTGACTCACATCAGGCTCCAGCAATGTTCACCAAGGCCAGCTTTAGTCGAGCGAGCCTCACCATCTCCCAGCTTCTCCTGGCAGAGAGAAGGAGGCTCCACTGAAGTGGATGGAAGAGAGACAAACCCAACATGGATGTGCAAATTTCTGAAAAAGCTGTTCTCCCTCCACTTAATAGAAGGGAAATAAAGAGAATTAGCTCTCTTGAGTTAAACTGATCCTTTGTTAAAATTTTCCGTCACAATATGAAGTGTCAAATTTTCATTTGAAATTAATTTGATAAATTTATTTTCATCTGAAGTCTGTGATATAATTTATATACAAAGTTCTATATGCAAGAGTCCCATACCCAAAAGAAGTCATGTGCCCCCCTCCTAATTTTATTTACATTCTGAATAGCATGGCGTGGTATAGAAAACAATTCACTAAATAAAGCAGCATGTAATAGAGCAAATTCCACACATAAAAGAAACAAAAACAGTGATACTTCTTTAACACCATTTTTAACAACTTTAAACACCCAAAAAAATTTCAAGTCTCAAAGAGCAAAAATGTTCATAACCTGAGCCCATATCCAATAATCTCAATCTTCTAAAAATATCCAAGAAGGCTCTGAGCAACTTTTAAAATAAGTAACCTTTCCACCACAATAAATGCTATGTCTTATGTTAAACTTCAGTGAACAATTCACTTCTGTTTCTTCCACGTGGCTCTATTCAAGCAGATGCATCCAGCAGGTTCCTTGAAACAGCATTACCTGAACAAGTTCTGGTAAAATCTGTTGTGAAAACATACCACTTTAGGAATACATGTGCCTATTACTAGCTAATGAAGTTCTCCGTTCTGCCTTTTTTTGGTAATGTTTAATGAATTATTACTTGTTTAACCAATTAATTATACTTACTTCCCAGATCTACAAAAAACTAATATGCATCTAAGAAGAGAAAGTAACATTCCCATTTGTGATTTTTAGTGGGCTACCTGCTTTAAGTGCCTTTTGTGAAATGCTGTTTTCTGCAACTACATAGTGTAGGTGCAATTCTTCAAAACCTGCTTCCTGGATTAAGACAGAAAATAGCCACTACTGGCCAAAACTAGAGAATGTCTTCGAGATTAGCCTGATAATAGTAATTCTGGGTTAGATCCTCACCTGCACTATACCATTATGTTCTTACACCACAGAAAAGGACAACAGCGGCCTGAAGGGAATTGATCTAGCCAGCCCCAACCGCACAGACATGGGGGAAACAGAGGTATGTTTACTGGAAGCCACCTCCAGATACGTAACCAACCATCCAAGAGAACTCTCTGGCAAGAGGCATTTACATTATGTGCCTCTTGGGAAAGCAATCTGAAAGAGGAACACAGGATAGGACTCCCCATCCCAAAAGTTGCTGGTCAAACTGAGGTGGTTATATAGAGTTCCCAGATATAACCAGACACACTTTTTCAGCTTGACAAGTAAAAGTTTTTAAATAGCTCTTTCAACAAAAGACAGCTTTTCTCAAGACTCAATATAATCTTTGTAGACATTTGTGGCCTCCTCCTCTTGCCACATATTTAAAAAAAAAAGCAGACCTCTGGAAGTAGTGAAGCCAGTCCCTATGCAGTAACCACTGTATCTGCATAAGTGCTTGGATCAAGAGCCTAACTGTGTATTATAAACTTGTTTTACAGTCCATAATAGAAAGAGTAGTTTCACTGAACAGCATTTCAATGGGTGTTTAAAACAATATATCATTTCTAAACAGGTGAGACACTAATCTCAGAATCCTAGAGGGATCAGGAATCTGCTAAAGAGCTACTGCTAAAATCTTGTTTAAATGTAGTCACACTAGTACACATTCAACATTAAACAACAGTTTAAAAAAAATTTAAAAAGGAGGGAAATGCTACACTGCATCCTGAATTCTTCACCAGTCCATCTCATCTTGCCCAAAACTATTACAAATACCCTTATTTTGCAATGAATTTTTGCAAGTAATAAGTTACTACTAAAAACAGTATGAGTAAATAACACTTGCAGTTTTTATCTCTGAGTATGGAAGACAATGCTTGAAGATGAGGAAGCAGACATTTTGCATCAATATATGCCCTATTTTGATGCGGATGCATCAATATCGGTATGACTATATATAAATTATATTACTAGTCAGCAACTTTCATGGAGGATTATCTCTTGAATGTTCAAGTCTGCCAAAAATACTAAAGGCATTCAAAATTCCTGACAAAAATTCAGTAAAATATTTTATAACAAGGAGTGTTAGGCAACCAAAATAAAGGAGTTGCTATAACTCTCTCAGAGTACAGTTTGTTTAGTACTCTATTTTTATTACCAAAGCTTCAGTGTATTCCAATCCATCTGTCACAAAAGAAAGAACATATTTCATTGCCAGCATCAACAGAAATGATATCAATAAGACAGAGTACCAAAGTTCATTATACTGTTAGACTGTTTAAACAAACTTGATGTGTTTTATATTAAAACCACAGAATCACAGAATCACACAGAATCAC
>NW_010179551.1:0-8813 GCF_000695765.1 Mesitornis unicolor
AACAAACAAACAAACAAACAAACAAACCCAAGCAGCTTGCAATTCTTTTTTTCCCCATGTGTTCTATAAGTTGATAAACTAAATACCAGTCTATACAGAACTTTGGGAGGAGAATATGAGAGGGTAGCAATGCTGACGTGATAGTACTTTTGGAAAGTAGTGGGTCTTTCCAAAGGGAAAACATACTGAGTGAAACTGTAGCATATAGTTACTAATTGTGGTCATGAATAGACAGTTTTAAGTGGAAAATTGCTGTTTGGATTCAGAGTAGCAGTAGATAATACTACCTTCTATTTGGAAATTTTAAAATACAGATTAAAATCAATAGCTTAGATGGAAAAATATAATATTAAAATTTGGAGAGTGATCTTTCAAAAAACAACATCCCACCATCTTTTTTTGATAAATCCTACAGTTCTTTCCAGATTCTTCTCACTACATATCCCTTCTGATATGGTGACTGATTTAATTAGCACTTCATTGGTAAAATACAAGTTTTTGCTGACAGTTGCAACAAAAATGAGAGCAGGCATGAAATTAACACTGTAGAAAAGCTAGTTAATTTATAAAGAGTTAAAAAAATGCATCGAGCTGCTGATGACTGCATTCTTCTGTCTTCCTAGTGGTTTAGGATCCTACAAAGTGTTATATGAAACTAGTGGTGTGTGTGTAAGCTGATCCCTGTCTAAATCAGTGGAGCAATTTGCAGTATCTTAGTTTACTCTTTTGAAAATACTAAATACATTCTTGTGTATACTGTCATGCTGGAATTGTTGCTTTGAGAGAAAGGTGTTCATTTAGCCTTTGTTTTATAATGAATAATTTTAGGTTGGCTTTTTTCTATTAGTGCATTGATTCCCAATCAGTAATAGGATTTTTAATAACATCCCATGCTGCAAGGCTAAAGAAAAACTGAAGACCTATTATCTATAGAAAGTTGTGTTAAAAATCCCAATTAAAACTTTCAAAAAAATTGCTGCATTACCCTCAGCTGCATAACATTGTGATAACTGAATTGTCTTATACTTGGCTTCAAATATATGTGACAGCATACTGCTCATCATTATTTTTTTTTAAAGTGGGCAGTTTACTTTGCAGTCTGATTATATATACAGAATTCAGGTATTAAGGATGAGGTACTGAAAGTAAAACTCTTTGCCTTTACTGTACTTTATTGGCATTGTTGGATTACCAATTTTCTTAAAAACTTGTTAGCATCTTGAAATGCTGAACAACAGGAGAAAAACATGTCGTTTTTCCTAGTTTTTCATGAGCTATTTTCTGCTCCCAGTTTCTCCTACTGAAATTCCACTCAAATTGCCAATTGCTCTAAGCCATGTGGGAGTACAATTTTTCAAACTGTCTTTAGTGTACAAAGTTGCAGGTGTGTTAGTGTGCATATGTTGTGAAGAAAAACATAACCATTCTGACAGCCCACATTTCTTAATGCAAAGAAACATATACATGTTGTGTATTTATAGTAATGAGCTCCTTTGAAGTAAAATTCCCATTTATACATGTTTACTCCCAGATCTGCTAATCTGCAACAAGATCTTGGCAATGGTCCTGACTTCTCTGTTTCATTATTTCTTTGTTGGTTTTGGGGTTTTTTTTTGTTGGGTTTTGGTTTTTTTTACTGCTGTGTGTGATTTCCTGTAAAACAGGTTACAGTCATAACTATTGTATATAAAAGTTTGCATGTGTGTGCCTTGATAAAGTCTCAATTTTGGGGTTCTGAGTTTTTCATTTCAAGTCCAGCTGGTACAATTGTAAACTCATCTTTCCAGTATGCTCCCCTGTGTCAGACTGCCAACTTCCAAAATGTTTGATCAAGTGTTTTGACTAAGTCCCCTGAGGAAAACTGTCTGTATACTTGTGAAAGGGCATGCTCTGTGTAGGATGACTGTGTACAGTATAAATCTATAAAAAGTGGAAGTGTTTATAAATTTATCTGCCAAATATTTATCATCCATGTAACAAATGAAAGGTTATTTAGTGTATATCAGATTAATAAAGGGGCATTTTTTGCTCCACTATATTCAAATAAAGATTTGTTCTCTGCAATGAATACATATCAGGTGTGATGATAGCCAGAACATAATTCTTCACTACCCACAAAATACAGAAAACAGTTGTTTTGCCTTAATTAGTTCTTTTACAAAGCCTCTCTATTATCTCATCTTTAGTACTTTCAATAGAGGTTGAACATATATTAAAAGAAAACATGGAAGAAGTTAGTAAAGTAAAAGAAATGTAAATAACCGTTAAAAATGACAGAGTAGAAGTTGCTATGGTTGCAGAGAAAATTTTCTTTAGTTAATCATCTGGGATTCATATTTTTGTGGCATATAATTGCACAAAATAGACATCTGGTCCTTCACTACATAACTGCACTGCAAGACTATGTTATCACCCAAACAGTCTAACCTAATGCTGTGTGAAAATCATACTGCTGCAAGGTATAATGATCCATGCATCTGAAAGGTCAATGGGAGTTTATACAATAAACTATGTTTCCATAAGAACTGGCTATTCATCCAGAAAACCCCCCAGCCTCCCGAAAAATGAAGTCTTACTGCAACAACATTAGTTCTTCATTGCATTTGTGCACTAAGGGCCTCCGGACATCTTCAACGGATCAAGTGTGGTAGCTTTAAAATAACAAAAAGCTGTGGAGTTATTTGTATTCCACTATCTCCATGGCTGGATTGGAAATATATTTCCAAATATAGGTTATTCCAAACAGATGATGGACTAAACAAAACACATGAGCCCCTTCAGCTGTGTCACCAATAGGGAAAAGTTAAGATACTTGTGAATTCAAGTGTTTTTCAGCTCATCCAAGAGCATTGTCTGCAAAATCCAACAACCAAGGACATATGTGATTTTATGAATATTCTTTGACAACTGGAGTTTTTTGTGGTACAGTACAGAAAAAAACTTTCTCCATTTATTAAGTACAACCAACAGCAGTACTAATCCATAACTCAAGACTCCTTAAACGTACAACCTCACCCACCTACATTTGAAGGAGATGGGTAGTATAACCGTACTGCTCTCATCCTCTAGTGGAGATGAAGCTTTTACATTTGTGTCTCCTAGTGTCTGGGAAGAATCTTTCTTTGTGCAGGAGATAACAATCCAAAAGGGAGTGTAGATGATTTCCACACATTCTTCATGGTTACCTTTCAGAAACTTCACCTAATCCAAGGTGAACTTCATCTAATCAACCTTCAATAGTGGGGAATCATAGAATCACAGAATCATTAAGGTTGGAAAAGACCTTTAAGATCATCAAGTCCAACCGTCAACCTAACACCACCGTGCCCACTAAATCATGTCCTGAAGTGCCACATCCACACACTTCTTGAACACCTCCAGGGATGGTGACTCCACCACCTTCCTGGGCAGCCTGTTCCAGTGTTTGACTACTCTTTCAGCAAAGAAATTTTTCGTAATATCCAATCTAAACCTCTCCTGGTGCAACTTGAAGCCATTTCCTCTTGTCCCATCATTAGTTACATAGAAGAAGAGATCAACACCCACCTCTCTACATCCTCTTTTCAGGTAGTTGTAGAGAGTGATGAGGCCTTCCCTCAGTCTCCTTTAAACTGAACAAAGAAAAGAAATATTGGCTTAAATTTCCTCATAAACTCTCCTAAAAATATTAAGCTGAACTGATAATCATACCATTCTGATGTTTTCTGAAGAACTTTTGCAGTATACAAGTGAACCCACTCTTTCTGCAGAAAGCACACATGCATTTCACATCATGTTACTCCAGGCTCTCAGAGTGGACCTAACTGGTCTGATCAGGACTGCAGAAATGATTTTATATTACTATAGCAGACTGAAGTTCTATGTGCAAAATAGCTTGGGAGGACTCCAAAAGCCATATTACAGAGCTACTTCCTGGGAAAGGAGGATAGAGCTTGAATAAGGGTCTGACCACATCAATTGCTAAATTATACAAACACAAATGTCTGTCAGCTGCTATCTGTGTACTATCATTGACTGCACTAGGGCACACTGCCGTCTTCAAAGAACTGTATGACTTCTCAGAAAGCCAAGTGCTGTCCCTGTGTTTAAACCTAGAGGCAGATGCTGCAGTTGCTCCTATCAGTAGTAACATCTGAACAAACTACATCTGGAAATCTCTACATTAATCAGTCCAGGAAATATTTCCAGCTTTGAAAATTAGAAGACTAACCTATGTCAGACTTATCAATCCTTGAGTATCTTCTGTTATCCTTCAGAAAAGCCAAACTGCGTCACTTCTAGCCATGGAATGGGAAATTATAAGGGCATTCCTCAAACACACTGTCCAAAGCTGAAAAAAATAGGTACTTAAGAATTGTTAGCTACCAAGAATGAAGTGTGAAATGAGTGCTGCAACAACTTAAAATGTTGGTTCAATATCCAGATAGTCTGGCTGAATTCTGACCAGATACACCCTAGGCTACAGGTATAATCTCAATTCCACCACAGGCAAATGGCACTTCAGTTGAAAAAGTTTCATTATAATGCACGGAGTTGGATTATTGCACATCAACAGTGGTTTTGTCAGTGGTTACAATAGCTCCAAATTGTGCATTCTACAACAGAGTCTATCATAACATATTTAATTGTGTTGTGTTGCCCACAAAGACTGCAAACCACTTAACCCCAGGAGTCTTAGGGAGTTCCTGACTTTAAATAAAAACATCCATTGCTTTGCATTCAGGCTGGACTTTACAGAGACTAGGAAGAAGAAATCAGATATTATTTGCTGTCTAACAACTCTGGACCCTTGGTGAACTCCTGTCCATGAATATGGTTCCCTCCTCCTAGCCATCTGTCCATAGGGGTTACAGAAATTACTGTTTCGCTACTGCTCAGTAAAATTATATGGAAAATAAGCTCAAGGCCCTTGAGAAAAATTACTCAGAAGCCAAATTCTCAGTATGCAGGAGGAGTTTGATTTTGTCCTTTCAGCCTTTAGGTAAAATCAGAGCTTTTTAAATTTGAGTAAAGTAGTGAATCAGTCAAAAAAAAAAAAAGAAAAAAAAAGAGGTCACTAGCTATTAGTAAAGATGTTGAAGTAGGACCAAGGAACAGTAAGATATTGCTATACTCTTGAGTTACAGCAGTACTAATATTACACTGCTAGTGTGAACTCTAATTGGTTTTTGGTAGAGCTGTCATAGTGTGTTTTGTGAGCTAGAATATATATCAAACATATAGCTGCTAAACACTAGAATAGATGGGCATACAGAACTCAGTTCTCAGCGGAAAACTCTAGACTTTGACTGGGAAAAGCATATTAGAACTTTTGACCAATCATGACCTGAAAGAAAAAAAGAAGGATAAGAATATGTCTGCTTAAGAAGTCAGCTGTAATTAAATACATTACTTTGCATTGTTACTGTTACGTGAATGTTGAAACCAAGAAGTATCTGTTCATTACAACAGAGGACACATTAATGTGTGGAAACATTAATGCTGGCCATGTCAGGAGAGCATATTTTACTGCCAATAATCTGGTTATAGAAAACAAACTGGTCCAAGTCGAAACAGTGCAATTGTCAATCTGACCTACAGGTGGAGTAGGAAAAATGACTATTGGAAAGGAAAGCCCTTACTAACATAGGTTCACCTATCCTTGCCCAGCAGCAGGCTGAGATCCTTCACTTGCAGGTACATCCCGTTTCCAGGTACCTCGAGATGGGTGAGCAAAGTGTCCTGATCTGGGTACTGGCTCACCTTTGCCACACGTTTTGGTGGGACAAGTCTCAAGCAGAGAGTGACTCTGGGCCTTTCTGCAAGCAGTCCTGACATAATCCAATAAACCAGTGTCAGGTTCACTCCCCAACCTACGCAGGCTTCTGATTCATTTTTACCCGGAATTTTACATACTGATTTTAAAGCTACAGCCCAAATTATAGGGGGTCTTGTTATCTGCAGAATACCCTTTTTTTTTTGCCTTAGAAAAACAACACAGGCGCTTCCAGGAACATAATTCAAACCAAAGCCATTTTGATTCAAATGAGAGGAGGCTGCTGACACTGTGTTCCCTGTGAAGGTTTCTGGATGTTGGAATTAGCTCTCCTCGCTGAACCTCCCGGAGCCTGAATTTGTCAGTCTTGTAGACACTTTCTTCATTTTTTCACACTAATGTGAATAATGAGAAGCTTTTCAAAAGGCTGGAGACATGCCAGAGGAAAAGTGGTGGAAATAAGACCAGAATTAAGTCTAGTGGAAATCCTTGGGAGTTCAGCATGTGTTTTATCTGTGGGACAACTGTTGGCAGGCAAGAAATAGTTGTAGGGATGCCTTAGCTGTCACTCAGTACGCTGTAAATATAAAGCTCCTAGCACTCTGCCTCAAGAGTAATAAATAAATAATACAATAATAAGTGAATAATGCATAGACTTTTAGCAGAGTGGAAACATCGCTAAACACATGCAATCACAAAGAAGCACACAAATGCTGCATTACAAAAAACCAACCCACCCTCAAACCCCCAAAAATCCTCCCCAGAAAGAAACAGTGCCACAGGCAGACCACTTACAGCTTGTGGATAACATGTGAGGAAACAATCAAACTTTAACTTTTGCTACACACAACCTGATAAAAATGGTTTTTGCTGAATGTGTGAGCTGCAGCCAGGCACAGATGTTCCCTGCTTTCAAACAGTTCTGAATTCATTTTTATGGTCATTCATTATGTCTACACAAGGACAGTCACTCCACTCCAAAGCACTCTGTTAAATGAATAAATATTTATTCCAACAGACAAATGGAAAAAGCTCTTTTCTGGTAGAGTTTTTGCAGAATGATTTCCATCTCTGTCTTGCTAAATTCTTGCCACTTTTGCAAGAATCAGGGCATTTGTCCAAGACATTTTGAACAAATACTTCATTTTTTTTAAAACCTGTTCAAGCAGAGAAACTGGTTTCTTGGGCACCTTGGCAGGCAGAATTTAACCAAGTCCTGCCAGGATGGCAAAAGTGGAGGAACCCCTCATCTGATATGAAAGGACATATACAGAAGTACACCTAAGAAATGCACTTAGGTAAGGCTAAGATGTGTAACACAAAGCAATTAAAATTAAACATAGCCAGGTATGGTATAACTCAGTATTCCCACCCCACCACTGCTTCTCACTTTCAGCACAGAACACATCACTTTCCCCTCTTTCATACTTTAGCAGCTCTTTGAGAGCTGAACTGGCTTCTGAAAAACAAAACAAAACAAAACAAAACCCACAGCTTTTGGGCAGAGAAGAGGAAGGTTAAATCAGCTCAATTTCATGGCTGTGGTAACGGTGTGACCCTACAGACATCCCGACAAGCATAACAACATCAGCATGAGTGGTGCTCCTTCAGTTTGTGACATGCAATTTGGAACCCATGACTGTGCAGAGTCACAGTATTGCTGTTGCTAGGGGTTCAGTGTTTGAAATCAAAACCCTTGGACTCACAGCACTAGCTTAGAATATATGAGATTTTATTGACAAAAATGCTGGAGGATACATGACTCCTGAAATTTTCAGATCTGTATTTGTACATTTTCCCTCAAAACACAAGGTCTAAAAAGGCTTTTTTCTCATGCAATCTACGCGCAAGTGCTTAAGCACCTTTTTACTTTGGTAGCTGCAGCTTTAAGGGAAACGACATGGATTTGCACATGGTAGAAAGATCACAGTTTTCTGACACTGAAGTAATTTTTCTAATCATGTTCTATTTCAGGTGTCAGTGCTATTAAAAAGACACTCTCTTGTGCACATTTTGATACAGATCTTCTGGTTTCTTTTTGTAAAAGATTGGCTCAAAGTTACCCACATATTTATTTTCTCTCCTTCCCACAAACTATTCCTTTTGCTTTTAAAAACTAAGCTTTCATTTTCAAGATAAAAAAACAACATAATTACTCTTTTTTATTTAGATTGATGCCCAACAGAGGTCAGTTAGGCATATTTCCAATTATCTTGGCTTGCCTTAGCAGCCTCAATAAAACCTGAGGAACATGTTCCTCTAGACATCAAGTTCTGGTATTGAGTATTGCCTCCAACTGTATGCCAGGAGAGTTCAGAAGTTAAAATAACGTCCTCAATGGGATTGAACCATTATTGCTGAGAGAGAAAAGCACTTCATCACTTCCATACTGGGTTTCCATTTTAGCCACCCATTCAGTATGCCAAAATACTTTGAATTTGTGAAATTGCACATCTCTTTAGGATGTTTTGACTGACATAGCTCTGGTCTAGCTTGTGCTTAATACACTTTTATAATTAGAGTTTCTGCTGTGACCACAGGCCTTCACTCATTGGAAGGGAAGAGCTGAGAGGAAAATCAGGGAAGGAGACTGCTGTGTTTCGCCATTGCCTCTCCCCTCTGGGCACACAAGGCAAGGAGCAGCGGCAAGTGATGTCTTTAGCCTGCTTTTCCCAAGCAGGGCAGTTACAGGCTCCCCACTAATGCTCACTATGTTTCTTCAGGGATCACTGTGGCCAATTATGTGATGACATTTGTTTACTTATCTCATGACAATAAATAATGTATAACATGAATGCCATGCTGAGAGGGAGGCTGTAACCCAGCCCAGTGTCCTGTTCTGAACCCTGCATCTGATGCCCTTCCCGTGGAGTTGGCTGCTTGCAAGAGTCACGGCAGACTGTAGAGGTAACGGTGCTGAGGGGGGCATTTCCCCATTTTGTGTTTCCTAACATTGCCTTGAGCACCTCTTGACCTTTGGGTTGGATTAATATACGCAGCAGTCATGGGCTTTACGTTGCAATTTATGCAAAACGACTAATCTGGGTTCACCTGGTGT
>NW_010179551.1:8844-12948 GCF_000695765.1 Mesitornis unicolor
AATACGCGTCAGCATACAGGGGGACCAGCTCTGTCACTGCAGGCCCCATGAATCACTGTCCCTTTGGCCACCTCTGATGTCCAGCAGGGCTAAGGGGGCCCATGCTGAGGCACCTGGGGTCCATCCCATTTGTCAGGGAAAAATCTGCTTACATGAGGAGTGTAAGGATGGCCAGACATTTTTGGTTATGACACACTGCACAAGTGATACTGTGGCAAGTCCAGCTTGAGCTTGTCAGCCTTTAATTAGCTGTGCAAAGGAAACAATTGAAAAGGTCCTTGTGGTAACTAGGACCCTGCCTGAAGCTAATCTCCTTCCCTATTATGCTGCACAGATTCAGGCTGCCCCATCCGAAAAGCAGCTCCCCAGTCACACTTACTGAGGTCTTATCTCCAGCCCAGGCTTTCTCTCCTGTGAAAATGAAAAGGATATGGTCTTTCTCTGCAACACATAATACAGGAAAAAAAAACCAGCCAAAAAAACCCTGACAAAAAACCACCCCCCCAAAAAATGCCAACCAACCAAACAACAAAACAACTTCCTTTAAATTAGCAAAGGTAGTTTTCCTTTCTGTAGGACAAACACAGCCAGCCAAGGCATATGATTTACCAATAAAAGAAAGGTATTATCACAGAAAAAGTGACATAAAAGCTGTTGTTTCCAACAAAAAGCCTAGTGTCTCTAATTACCTGCGTGTACTTGCGTCACTGCTACATAAGCCACCCAAGAATTTCAAATATCAATATCCTTCACCGTATAAAATCCCTTTGTACTCAACAGGACTGCCAGGAAACATGAAGTAGCAGAGGCCTCCACAGTTTCTTTGACGAAAGTGCAGGCAATGACATGTGGGAACAGTACATTTTTATCTCTCCTTTCTCTCAGTTACCCATCAGCTTGTTTCCCTGTTAGATTTGAAGCAGTCTATAGCTTCCTCTGAAAATACAGCACACAAATACAGCTTGTTCACCCCTCACCTTGCTTCCACGTTCACTCCCTATGTGCTGTGTTGTTTTGCTCATGAGCAGGTGCAGAGGCTGCAGCTGGATTGTTAGCAAGAATGTAGTGGGAAACATGTTATCCATAGCACAATGTCCTTGATGATGGTGAGGACATTAATCTTAAGCTCCATTCAAGGACCTAGAATGTGAACAGGAAATGTTCACATTCAAACATTTACTCTAGATAGCTGACTACGCTGATTCCTTAAGTGTGAGCTTTTTAGTAACTAGAAAAGCAGAGCACCTGAATACTTAAAAGAGAATATAGTCCATAACCTTAGGTCTGCTGTGGGCTGACTAGAAATTTGTGGTTAATTTTACATCATTTACTGCAATCACGTTCCCGTAAGATGGTGGAAGAATGCATGGTGTGCTGTGTTTTTTTGCAGGGAAATCTTCTGGCCAGCAGAGCAAGTGCTGTGTGCAGCTGTGGTGGCACTTCGGAAGGGGAAGGAGGAAGGAGAGGAGGGAGGTGCTGAGGGGCTGTTCCCCTGCTTGGCGTGCAGCACCCAGCAGCTTGCAGAGGCAGGCTGCCACCCCTCTGCCTGGCCTCTGCCAGAAGTCTCTAAATCTTCATGCCACAAACAGCTGATAAGTTTGCCTTTCAAGTCAGAAACCCAGGGATTAACAAATCTAATGTGAAAGGTTGTGAGCAAACCTGCATGGCTGCTGCTTGTTACTCCAATATTCTTTTACCTGTCTTATCTCCCACTGAGACCATTTGGTTCCCATCATGCCTGTTGTTCTGCAAGTATTACAGAGATTAGCTGTCAAAAAAACACTTTCACTTCTCTCTACTCTCATTTTTGATTTCTACCTGCCTGGTTGTCTCCTTCTCTGTGCTGGCACTTGCATTCAGGAGGTAGCTGGTTGAAAGTGATGGAGGAACTGCTGGTCTAAGAAAAAACCCTACCCAATGAAAGAAGTTTTTTAATCTGGATCAATTAGCTGAGTCCACATGTGGTGACAAAAACGCTAGTGCCGGCTGAGGGCAAAGGGAGTCATGGGGTGGAGAAGAGAGAAGACATGTTGCAGGCACAGATGCTGAGAGACAAAGATGAATATTTTCTCAGTAGCAGTGTCAATGTATATGCATGTCACACCACGGCTCCACACACCCTTGTCTTTCCAACCACAGCAAGGGACGGAGCAAGAAAACACACCAGGGACTGGCACCATCTTACAGAAACCCCCTGAGGCTGTGCCAGATGGTTCCTCTAGGAAAGAGACCCCCACCACCACCACTGCGTCAAACCACAGTCTTATACACCCTGCAGACCAGATCCTTTTCAACAGAGTAGCATTGTTATTTAAAATGTGATGCAGCTCTGTCAAAAATAAGCTTTTCAGGCATACAAGGCCACTCAGGAAAAATAAAGAAAACTTTGAAATGTCTGATTTTGACTAATCAATAAAAGTAATGGAGAGATAAATTGTTCTTCAGTATTTTCTTCACTTAGACTAAGTATAACAGTATAAAAGTAAGCAAAAAATTGTCATTTAACCCAAATATAATGTTTTAAGTCAACTCAAATGCACTTTAAACTGTGGAAGCCAACTTCTTCATTTCTATGTTGGGTTTGGTGGCCCATATTCTTGGTATACACCCATATGGTGACCCATATTCTTTCTTTAATAAGAGGAGAAGCAAGTAAATGGACAATTGTTTAAAAGTCAAGAAAGCACTAAGATAGTCAAGTGAGGACTGCGGTTGCACAAGTGCCTCCATCACACACCTTTACAGTAAGTCTTTGTTCCTGGGCTCTAGGGATTGAAGTGAGCAGAGAAAGTCAAAATGACCTCAAGAAAACTAACAGTGTTTCCTGTTGAACATAATTTTTCTCCTGTACCCTTTCAGTCCTTTACTACTGAATAATCCATGTTTTAATTACTGTCAGGTGTGTTTTTTTCCCTCCATCATGTTTTCAACCTGTGAACCATACCCATCACAACCCAGAAACAGGGAATGAGCAAAATGAAGGCCTTGCAAACTACTTACAGACATCCTCAAACCCATGGAAAACCACAGGGTTTCCAACACTGCTTTAGTTTGAAACAGAAATGACTGAAATCTTCCAGACAATCTACAAACACCCATAAGAGAGTGGCGCCTGGCAGTGCGTGAAACAGCAATCATTCTCAGCAGCGTCATGCCCCATGGACCGTGGGAGGCAGGTTGTGGCTGTGCATAGACACTGTTTTGCTCACTGTCTTCCAGTAAACTTCACGTCAGGGGCTTAGAGACTGTCAGGAAGAAACGATGCTGCCCTGTAATACACTGTCATTTGAGAAACTCATGCCCCTCCTCATCTCCAGGTACATTTCAGATGTCACCTGGGAGTTTGTAGCCACAAAATAATGAACCTTTGACCCATGGGTTTGTTGCTTTGCTGTCTGAAATCAAGCCCTCTTTTCGGATACCAGGGACACCCTGCAGGGAAGCCATGAATGCAGGCACACACCTCACTTCCTTGCAAAATTGCTTGGAAAGGGGTACCAACATCGGAGAGGCCTCTACAAGCACATCCTACTCCAAAGGTGCCCTGCAGACTGCAACAGTGGCTTCCTGGCCCGGCAAAAATGCTGCTTGTGGAGAGTGAGTTTTTCATAAGAACAAAATTGCAGGTGAAAGTCCTGGGCTTGGCTATTCAGCCCTGACAAAACACCAGAGGGAAGGTGCACTGGCCTTTCCCTTTGTGAGGCTGGATTGGGGGTTTCTTTGCCTTTTTTGGGGGGGAGAGGGATCTTTTACTGGTTTTTATATTTTCTTGCTTTTTGGTTTAGGGTTTTTGCTTTTGTATTTTTTAATGCTTTTTTTTTTCCTTTTCTTTGCTGTACTCGGTTTTTTTCCTTTTTTCGTTTTAGGGTTTTTGCTTTTTGGATTTTTCTTCTTATGCTTTTTTGCTTTTCTTTGCTACATTCCTTTTTTTAAAAGGTTTTTTTTCTCGTTTTAGAGTTTTTTGGCCCTTTTTGGCCTACTTCCTCCCCCCTTCCCCTTTTTCTTTTTTTCTTTCGTCCTTCCCATTTTCTTTGTTGGCCTCCCTTTACTCTTTCGTCTCTGGGTGCTGCGTCCCCCTCACGCCCCGGCACTACACACGCAGTC
>NW_010179551.1:13085-17016 GCF_000695765.1 Mesitornis unicolor
AGAGCCGTGCCTCCCGGCGGCGGCAGGATGTGCCATGAGGAGCTGGCGTCCCTGCAGCGGCCCCACTATGGCTGTGAGTGGAGTTGGGGGGAGCAGGGAGACTTTTTTAGTTGTTTTTTGTTTGATTGATTTTCGGTTCCCGTCCTTTGCCAGGCTTCTTGGTTTAATATTAAATGAGGTGGGGAGACAATACCAGTCTAGCAGACTCCGCTGCAGCGCGCAGCGCTCCGGCTTGTTGTAGGGTTTGCTCACAGCGGGCTCCGGGTGGGTTTTGAACAGGTTTTGATGAGTTGGGTTTTGTTCTGAAACTTTCTGAATGGATTGTAGCTGTAATTCCGCATTGCAAGTTGAGAGTTTGGGGTAATAGCTAGAGTTCTGGGTTTTAACTTCGTAACTTGGTGTTAGAGGTTTGAGTTGTAAATTGAGAACTTGAGATTGTAGCTATATTTTCGGGTTGTAACTTTGTAACCTTTGGATTATCACTTCGGATTTTCGGATTATAAAATTAAAACGTCGCTTTCTAATTTTATAATTTTGGCTTAGAACTTCGTAACTTTAAATAATAACTGGCGTGAGGAGAGAAGCAGTGCAGGCACCTCTTTTCAGAGAAGGTGTATTTACTTCCAAAACCTGTATTTTATAAAAACCCTGAAGCACCTTCCCCCCTCCCTTAAGGCACTCTCAGTGTGGCTATGCTGCACCGGGATCCTGCACCGGGCTGTGCTTTCTCCCGGTTCCTTTGAGCAGAGCCCTTGGCTCTCTGTAAGAAACTCCTCTGCTATTTCAGACATCACAAAATGTGAATGTGCAAATCATTTGCAAAGCTCACAGTAACTCTGGCATCCTGAGCAGCTTTCCAGGTCTTAACATAGCAGCATTGTTTAAAATCAGTTCTGAAACCTTTTTTTTTTTGACGGAAGCCCAAAGACCCTTGATAATGTTCGGGGTTCCTTAACTTTCACCCAGGGTGGACAGAAAACGTGGTGCTTGACAAGCCTTCAGCTCAGAGGATGCTATGCCCTCCTGAACGCTTTCCTCTGTCGATGCCTGCTGGTTGAGGCAGTATGGACCCTGCCTGTAGGTTTCATTTCTCATTTGCACTACCTAATAGGTGGATGGGACACACATTCCAAGGTGTGTTCACAGTTGTTGGTACTAATAACACCTTTTTGGAGTGATTACTAAGGATATAGGCTGGGTGTCCACAAAGTGCTTCAGCCCCATGTTGGTGCTTTGTCCACTTGCCTGAGCTGCAGAAACTTCTCAGATGTTAATGGTGTGTCCATCACGCCTCCAGTAATAGGGACTTTTCTGTGCAGGTCTGGTTTGGCTGGTATCGGAGCATGTCAATCTGGACATGTGGCACTTGCTAGCCTGCCATAGACTCCAATATGGTCAAAGATGAGGCTTTGACATGAAGCAAAGGACTCATCCTTTGTGCCTTGGTTCCTGTCTGGGCACTGAGGGTGATTTACCTTTTTTGCCGGAGCTGCTCAAAGTATTTTGAAGTATCTCAGGCCCTATTTATTATGCAGAAAGAATAACCATGTTAAGGATGCTGAGTTTAGTTTTGAGGGTATGAGCTGTCCTCTTGGTATTTGCTTTGCTCTGATAGTTCAGAGCTTTTTGTTGCGGTGTCCAGGTAGAGGTTGGTGTTCTGAGTTGTAGCCATTCTTCTGGTGTCTGGTCTTCTGTTCCAGGCAGCAGATGAAAGTATCCTTGGCTTTTCTGAAGTCTCCTTCGCTCTGATAGAGGCTGCCTGCTTGTTTAGGCTCCAGTGGCTGTCCTGTCCTTCCCTGTGTGAGGCTGTGGCTGCTGCACCATACTGCACTATTTTATTTTCTTTTTTTTTTAGGATCAGGGGTTTTGTTTGCTGCAAGAAACTTTGAGATAACATTCCTTTCAAGGGACTGAGCAAAGGCTTCTCAAATATGCCAGGCTGATGCCTCTATTTTCTAAAAACTACACCAAAGAACTGTAAACCATGGCCTTGTCAGTAGTGATATCACAACTATGAGTGCCTGTTTAGTTTTTTCAGCCTGTGCCTAGAAAACCAAGTATGTTTTATTTACATTGTATTTGCCTGCCATTTGGGGAAGAGTGAACAAGCATCTTAAAAAGCCCTGCACACCCCCTCCCCCCCCAAAAAAAAAGAGAGAAAGAAAAGGCTTCATAACTAAAAACTTACACCAGCACTGTCTGTGCTCTTAAGAATGCCCATCATATGTTGTACATTCTGTGTATAACTAAAACTGTACTTTGGATCACTGGCAAACAGTCCCTTGTGTTGAACACCACATCTAAGTTGACTTTCCTAGAAAAGTTAATAAATTGTCCAGGTTAAGTCTGTCAATTGCTAAGACTCCTTACTTTAGCAACCTAGTACTGTTTTAAACATTTAACTTAATTTGGACTTTTGACTCAGGCTTCGAGCTCCTGACAGAGTTTGTGTAATGCTTTGAAGAAAGTTAGCATTTTACTATGATAATTTTACACTAGGAGATATGAGCCAATGTATGGTTATCTGTAGCATTTTGTTTTGATAGCTAGAAGACATCTGCAAATCTTGGCCACTTCTTGTAGCCTGCTGGGTACTACTGGGGAAAAAGGTGTCCCTGAGCATTCAACCTTGTAGCACCAAGTAACTGGCCAGACATACCCTTAACTTAAAAACTAACTTTACATTACAGGTTTTGCTGATGTAGTAACTCAAAGATATGCATCTGGAAAAGAGCCTTAGAGCTGATAATTTTCATCTTTAAAGTCAGGAAATAGCTGAATGAAACCAAACAAGAGGATCTCTTTTTGGATGTGTGCTAGTTCAGGATGAACACTGTTCATGAGAGAAACAGGAGCTTAGAGCAAAGTCTTTGAGCCTCCTCTTGCTTCCTGGACCACTTACTGAAAAGTACCTCCAACTCTGCATGCTGTCAATAGCTTGAAAACAATGTGGAAGAGATTTCTGTTGGTGTTCCATTGAGTCTTTCAGATATTCACTTCTAGCACTGACTCAAATGAGATCATACAAGTACAAGGAAGCAGCTTATACAGCAGAAACTGTGTTAACAGGCGCACTGCAACTGAATTTATGTAGCTGGTTTCCAGTCTGGCTACAGCTGTTGCCTGGCTTATTTCTCAATCCCAGCACATTCAAATGTAGAGGTTCACGGTATTGTAGAGAACTGGGACTCATAATACAAGTTGAGGTATGAGCGATTTTTACAATAAAAATGCTTGGTGCTAATGAAGGTTACAAAGAGAAAAAGTATACATCTTGAATGTGCCACACAGATTAAATGTGAAGTTCTGAATGAATCAGACTGTGATGTATCTTTTGAGAATGCCTTTTTCCTAACACTTTCAGGTCCTTTATAGCTAGGTCTCCTTGAAATCTCTGTGCAGAAACAAATACTTAAGTTCTGTAAGAAATGTCTGAATGGCTTCATCACACTTCCAGGAATGTAATAAAGCTACAGTGAGTGAGGCCATGAGTGTCTGGATTTGCAAAGGATTTCAGGCATTTCCATGCTCAGTGTAGCTGAATTAACATATGCCCTAGGTCTCTGTATACCAAGTACGAGAGAAACTAGATGCTTCAGCATTGTCAAACACATCTCTTGGAGACAAGAAGCTAAAGAAATCTTCATCTTTCCTGCCAAAGCTGGAAAGCCAACTTCACTGGGCATAGGTGGGGAAACACAGGGGGACACTTGACTTTACTATCCAGTGATAGGGATGTTGCTTGTGCTTCTGATCTTGGCTCCCAGAACTGCTGCTGTTTGGCACTAGGAGTTAGAGGTGAGACAAATGAGCAGCACAAAGCTTAGTAAGGGAGAGCTGCCCTGCCCGTGGAGACAGGCAGGGCCAACCTAAAGTGAAACACAGCCTACACCTCTCTTTGAAACTGCATCTAGCTTCTGACTTCAGCAGG
>NW_010179551.1:17047-64615 GCF_000695765.1 Mesitornis unicolor
TGAAAGCTTGCAAACCAGTGACTTTTCAAAAAGCATTTAACTTTAGAAACTGTAAATTTGTCTGCATGTCTATTAAGCAGAGAGAGACAAATGGCTATTTTTTAATTGAAAATGCGGGGGGACAGAGGGAAGATCTTTTGGTAGAAGTTCCATAGGATTTTTCTAAGTGAAAACAGATGGGTATTTTAAAGCTAAAAGAAAAAGCTTAACTGCATCTTAGGCATATATATTCTTTTGGGTGTATACTTTCTTGTAGTACTTGCGGCTTATGAGAACTTTTCTTTTTTATTGATGGGTGTAATTTGGCAACCAAATACACTGTTTATCTCTTCCACTCTTTTGTAGGTTGCTAATAATTAAACTGCTGAATGAGAACTTGAAAAGTTTAACTGCTTTGTTTAACCAAGTGCACATAATTCACTTGGTAGGAGTGATTCTCTGTGTGCTTTTTGTACAAAGCAGGCTCATCTCCCCTGAAATCCCTTGGTAAAGAAAGGACGCAGCTATGGGACAGCATGCTTAAAGCTACTTGAACCCTGTCAAAAAAGGAAATATTAATATTGCACTGGAAATGGGATTTATAGCACATGCAAGTGTGCTAGATCAAGCCCCGTACTCAAGGCAGGGAATAGGACATGTGCAGATATGCAGCTCACCTCTTTTAAATGGTGTTGCAGTTACATAGTTGTTCTAGCTCAAGATTTGCTTGATACTGTTGCTGGTTCAAACCGACTATGATTTACTAGCAATAATCTTACCTGTAAGGTGGAAAAAAAAATGCCTGGCAGTGACAGGCAGGACTGGTGGGTCATATTTCAGTGGAATGATAAGCAAGTGTGCTCTCCTGTGCTCTGCTCCTTGCAGGAAATGATTAACCTGCTGTGTTTGCTTCACTTGTTCAGGGCATTTCAGTGTTTTTTTGGAACAGGTATCCTTGAACTGCCACATGTTGTTGAATGAAAGCACAGGTGCTGGACTGGGGGAAGGGGTGTCCACCCTGGCTGGGAAAGCATGATGGAGATGGGCAGAGGCCCTCACCTTAGGGAGGGGATGCAAGCAGGGAGGAGTGCCTGCTGCAGGCACATCATTTGCTGATCCTTGAGATGGGCTGGGACACGAACTGGGCCCTGCATGGCTCATTAGTGGGTCAGCACTTTCTGCACCTTGGCTCTTTTTCACCTTCAGAAAACAACGATATCCTCTTTAGCCTGACACCAGTTAGGTTTTGCAGAGGTCTGCAGGACATGCACTACCCTATCTTCACCGCCAGGGGGCGAAGGGGGCTGCTGAGCACCTGACACAGGGCCAGTACTGTGCTGACGACCAACACCTTGCTCCAGTACTGCTCCAGTGGTGTTTTGGGACCGGCCAAGGGTACTCTGGTCCATGGTGCTGGTGAGGCAGGCAAAGCCTGCAGGGTGTTGTGTGATGGCCAAGGGCCTTGGTAGGGTGTCAGGGTGGGCCATGTGACAGGAGAGGGAGGTGATTGGACCATGGCCCTGGCATGGAGGTCTTTGGAGCAGAGAGAAGGAATGCTTTGGTTTGGACATCAACTTCCCTGCTACTCATTGAAGGAGATAATGAATCATACGAACTGTACAAGGCTTCTAAATACCTTTTGAAATGTGCAAATAAGCAGCCATTAAGAACCTGTGCTGATGGATGATTTCAGTGTTAAATTACTGTTTTGTTCAAATGAATATGCACTACCAAGAAACACTTGCCTGGAGGAGTTATGTCAGTTCTTTATTGTCACTTATTGCCCAAGTTGAGAGGTCAGCCAGGTATAAACTCTCCAGGAGTCAGATTCAAGGAGCATCTTACAGCTTTGACTCACGACTGGCAAACTGCTGCCAGCCCCCAAGGATCTGCTGCCTCAAGGTGTGATGCCTGCCCTGCCTGCTAGCCAGGCTCTGAAACTGGCAGAAACTACTGTCATCATCCTTGGTGCTTCTCTTGGCTTGGGTGTATCAAGCTAAGCAGTCTGTGGCTTCAGCTAAAGTGTTGTGATGAAGGATGTGGTCTCTGCCACTCCTTCCCTGTGGACTCTGACCTGCTGCTTTCAAGGTGCAGTAAAAACTCTCATGGCATCTAGCAAAGTGTTTAAACCAATTCTTACCAGGCTGCAAAGCCTGGTGGGAGATATGTAGTCATGCATGCTAGCCATCCTCTACTGGCTTTTTCTCCTGAAAATTTATGAGTGTCCTCCTGCACTTGTGCTTGATTTGTAAAGCAGCTCAGTATACTGGTTGTATTTGCAGGATCTGAGCCTCACAGCTTCTAGGAGCATAGCATAGGTTAATTCATGGACAGTTGAAATGGGAAATGCCCAAACTCAGTATAGAAGTGTGCTTCATTATGGCAACCACTTTTTCACAGGATTGTAATGTTGAACTGTAGGTGGCCAGATGAGACTGGAGTGTTTTGGGGCATCATAGGTAAGTACAGGGGATATTTGTGCCTAATAGTCTGGTTAAAGTGATTAGAAAGGTAAAAAAATTGAAAACTAAACAAGGATACAGGCTTGTTTTGCCAAAACCAGGATCCTGTATCTACGGTTATCTTTTTTCATTAAAGAACCTGCAAGCTTTAATGTTACTGTTAATTAATATTATATAATTAACTAATGTTCATTACATTGGGCTCCCACCTCCTGCCTTGCTGCTGACTGTTGCAGCTGGTGAGGTTTCAGCAGCCTGAACTTGCTGAGGTGTCTTCAGCTCCTGTGCCAGGAGCTGCTGTGGTCTTCATATATTACCAACGCTCATATGATGGCACAGAGACCTAATCAGTCAGGAAGCTAATCTCTCCTTGCAGAGCTGATTTACAGTGCTGGATTTGCAGTCACTTCAGGCCTCTGCAGGGGCTGGCTGCAGAACTCACAGCTGTGCCTGCTGGCCTGAGGCAGGGGGGACTTTCTGGCCAGGTGGAACTGAGACAGCCAGAATTTAAATGTGTTTAAACTGTTCTGGAACTGCATCCTGAAGCTGTGATTTCGTATGTGTGCTCTCAGTCAGCTCTGCTGGTGGAAGAAGCAGCCTTGACTCCTTCCATGGGATTATTTTTGGCTGGATTATGTCCTTGATCTGGCTCACAGCACAAACCCACAGGCAGGTTTGCCAACATGAAGAAGTAGCTGGAGCAGAGATGAGCACAAGCAGTTGAGGGAACAGCGGGTCAAGTTGATTGTGTTCCTGCTGCACACAGAGATCTGGGAAGTGTGTGTGTTGTGGGGCAGCAAAATGTGCAGGTGGTATACAAGCATGGACTGGAGCACACAGGCAGGAGTGTCGTGCATCACCATGGTCGGCCCCTAGTGCCTCTGCTGCGGTGCTGCTGCCACTGCGGCTGCTGTGGCTCTCTGCTCCCCTGCTGCCCAGGGAGTTTTGAATTACTGAAATGTCTTTTGAGGGATTTTCATCTCTAGCACTGTAGTTACATAAAGCCATGTCAGTAAAGGCACGGCAGTGTTCACCAGGCAATGCTGCAGTGGTAAGAAAATTGTTAGAAACCTTCTAAATACTAGACTACTTGACAAAGAAAAATAAATGCTTTTTCTGCATAAAGTAAGATTCAAGATGCTTTTCCAGCTCTTTTCTGCTAGTGAAATTACTCTTAGCTTGCAGGGACTCAAAACTGTAGGGATAAGATGTGACTTGTGTTGCTTATTTCTGGGATTTTCAGTTTTTTGAGACCAACCAATTTACCCAATCAATAGCTGTCTGTCCTCTGTTCAGTGGTAAACAACTCCTAAATTCCATATGCTCTTGATAGAGTATAGCAGAATAAATAATACACTGAAACATCAGCACGGATATGTGGTGGTGTAACTGAAAAGGAGTCCTGGGGAGAGCAGGGATTATGTTTAGACAAATCTGGGGCACAGCTTTTACCAAGGAAAAATGGTCAGCTGTTTTTACAAAACCAGGCACACAGTAAATGTGATGTCACTACATCTAAGCTCAGAAGTTGTTTTGTATACTTCTTTTCAGACCACAGCAGTGCACAGATTTCTTCACTGTGATTTATTGGAGGCTGGGATATGAACCAGCCTTGGTTTGGTATTTGAAGTTGCATAGTGGCAGACTACCGAAGGTGGGTAAACAGCTGACCTGCAAGGATTGGACATGACTGCCTGCTGCTTTGAATTTACATCACCAAAGGGGTTAGATCATTACAAAGGGGTTAGAATGCCCCAGAAAATATACAGCTTTTATCACATGCCATGCGAGCTCTTTCTTTGTTCTCCGGTTTCTATATTCATATAGATCACAAGAAGTAAGACCACATGATTTAGCTGAAGATATCACTAATGAGTTATTTTAGAAAAAAATTAATCAAATTTCTTAGTACTGTAGGTAGTAACAGTCAAAAAATGGCTGATGTTTCCTATAACACTGAACCATGGCAATATCACTTCGTAGTTTCCCTCTTTTTTTTTTAATATATTCTGTTTACAGAGGCTTCTGATAAAAAGAGATGGATTTCTGTAACATTCATCTGTATCCTCTTTTCTTAAAACTATGGCAGGAGTGTGCTGACTGGTAGGCTGCTTCTGTCCAGGCTGCAAATGCTTGTCCATTGACAAGCCTATCTGGACTCCTCAAAAGGATAAAGAAATGAGCAGTTGAGATTTTTGGGCTCCAATAGCAGTAGCAGAATTGGTCTGCACTATCTTGGGCATATTTGAGATGCAACTTTGTATCTGATCAAGTTATAAAGCACAGACTTTCTTGGAAGTTTACATGAACTGTTATTAATTAGGTAGAACTATTTTACTTGTGCTCAGTCTTGACAACCTTTAGCGTGCAGGCCAGGAAGAGCAGAAATGCTGCTGCTGAACAAGGCTATGACACTGGATCTCTATATAAATAGTTCCCATATAGAACAGGAATGACAGACTCACCTGGGCAAGATATTGCTGATGGAATAGCTATTTTTTCAGACTTCTCTGCTCCCTGTAGCAGCTGTAAATGGCGTATTATAAAGAGGCTTATCATAGAATGTGGGTAAAGCTGGGAGGAAGAAACATCATAAGATCTAGCAGAAGTTTTGATCTTTGAGGTAGTGCTTCAACAAAGGAAACAGACTGCAGCTACATAAAAGATTATAAAAGTCAGTGCTCAGCCCTTGAGGATGTGAGTTTTCTTGTAGGGTGGAGGCTTCAAAACTTGCAAATACAAAGCTTAAATTGATGCGAAGTTTATGTGCGTTGCTTGTGCTGTAGTTGCCATAACAGTGATCGAAAGCTAGTTATGCTTCCTTTATTTTAGTGGTTTTGGTATTGCTATTGCAAGCAGAATGCTTGTTTTGATGTGTTTACACAATGCTTCTGATATGACCCTGGTATTTTATTCATGACTGATATTTAACATTGTCATTGTAGTGCTTTCATTATTGAAAATAGATTCAAGGCAGCAAGGAGGCTGTCCTGCGATTGGTACTTGCTGCATTAATCCAAACTTAAATACTTTTTGGAGTGGGTTATGGAGTAGAAACAAGGAAGTAACCTGAAAAATGAAGTTCTTCAAGATGAGATTGACCAAGTTTTGTGTCAACTTAGGGGAAATACGAATTTAGTAGAACAGATACAGTTATACTTGCAAACTTGTGAGTGTATGGTTTGGGTGAAAATTTATCTTGTGAGTGCAGCTGTCAAGGACTTGTTCTGGAAATGGAAGTAATAGGTGTATTGATAGCCTAGAAGGAACATCTGATTCATTCCATATCTGATGATTTTGCAGTAATATGTACAATGGTAGATATGTCATTGCCGCTCAGACCAGTTTTGACTTTCCATATTTAGGTATTGGATGTACTGAGTGGAAGGGTGAAGTTTTTGTCTGCTCTTCTCAAACCATGCTCAAAGGTCTGTGATTAGAGACTTAAATCTTTTTGTGCTTTTGTTCTCCTATGGTTCTAACTCCTGACAATGAATGAGAAATTAATTCTTGTTACTGGGTATGTATGTCAATAAGGCCTGGAGCTGTCCAGAAGCAGTGTGGGCAATTGCCCTACAAGCAACATCTGCCTGCTAGTGTGTTGTGCTCCTGAAGTTACCCAGCAGGGAGTTACTGGGAGGAGGTTACCCTGGAGCCATTAGTGCCAGCTCTAACAACTCTGCAAGCACTTGCTTGCCTACTCTGGAGTGGAGAAGGCGAAGCAGCCTTCAAGTGATAACCAAGGTCATTGCTGACATGCGACTGCCCCTGAACTGGTTACCTGCAAGGATACACTAAGTTTGGTTTTTTTCCTGCAATAATGTAACATCTCACCTGTGCAGCAGGAACTAAAAAGTTGTATCTCTACTGCCCTTGTCTTTCTGCATCTGTGTGGACCAGTACAGCTGGCAAAGCCAAGAGGTTGTAGGGTGAGATCATAGCTTGTGAGTCTGATGATGCACCACCGTTTGTGGTTTTTTTTTGTGGTTCCTGCTTGTACAGAGTCCTCTCAGCTTCAGAAACAACTGCTGAGCACACAGTGATTTTGGGAGTTGTTTCACAAGCAGTTCAACTGCCTTTCCAGGGGAGCTGGAAATGTTAAAGGGAGGGCAGAAACTGCCATCGCTCTCTTTAGTGTCTGCCAGGGGTCATGCTCATCACCTAAACTTACCATACCTGTATGTTGATGTTCTGCATCGTACAGCATTTTTTTACATTCTTGTGATTTTTTTAAGCCATATTTTGTATTAAAAGTGTTCAATCTCATTCTTTGAATCTGTAGGTGCACAATAAATTTTCAGCTTTATTATCCATAATGTTTTTTTATCCCCTTAAACTTTGTTTATCCCCTCCACTGAGATTGAAAAAAGGCATTGTGAGCATGAATCAAAAAATCTGGATTAAAAACTTAAAGGATACTGTGACTGTAATAATTATTTAGGAACTAAAAGCAAGACAGTCTGAGGGACATTTGTTCTCCAAGTTTAAGGCTGTAAACTTCATGACATGTATATTTTTCTTTTATTAACATGCCTATGTTTGTGTCTTAAATAAAAAATGTGTGCCAGCATTTCAGGTTTTTCTGAAGCTCCTTTCAGAGTATGGCGACAGCGCAGATGATTGTTTGGACCTTGGTAGAAGGATGACTTTGCCACAGACTGACTGGGAAGGATCAAGAGAAGTTGTCAAGGGAAGAATTATGACCAGATGTCAGGGCTGAGGGGTTCTACACTGCAGTCTTTCTCATGGTGATTTCAAATTTATTCAGTGCTTAGGTGATGTTCTTGCTTATGGCTTTTCCTAGACAGGTGTTTCAATCCTCCTGAGTCTTAGGGTTCAAATCCTGAGATGTAGCTCTTGTCTGGGTTACTCAGTGATACTCAGGTAAAGATTTCTCTTCGGGTTCTTTTTGTCTTTCATTCCAGCCTTCCTGCTTGTCATCCTCCTTTTCTGTTCTTTAAGATACACCTTACCATATTTCTCCCAGCTGGTTACTGTACTGTGAGTTTGCTGGTAGGAAGACTTTTGATGTCAGCCTCTCAGTGATCTGAATATTGAATCCATTTGGCAACTATTCTGTCCCAGAGAAAATATAGTGCTGAACTTTTTTCAGGAGGTGAGAGTCTCTTCCCTTCCCCTCTTTCTCACTTTCGCTGTTCCTGTTCTTATCTTCCTCTGTTCTCACAGCCAAGAGTAGCCTCTCCCTAACTAGTCTCTAGGTAGTAGGAGTTTACTACAAGTTTATGTATAAATCACTGTTCTGGTCTCTGACTGTAATGCAGATGAGGTTTTTGACACTTTCAAGTTTGAAAAAGAAATTGGGAAAGTTCTGATCTAGCCAAGAAGCCCATGCAGCATTTGGAGGGAGTTATCTTTTGAATTTCTACTGAAGAATAACAACAGTGACCAAAAACCTTAGTGTTCTTCCACTTGCACTTCCCAGTGCTCTTCCTTGTAGACTTCAACTAGTCTGCCTTCTGGTGAAGCATCAGTCAGATGTCTCTTGTCAGACATGCTTAACTTCTTCAGTCTCTTGAGTCCCCCTTTGCCACAGTAAGCCTCATGCTTTATTACAGTCTTTCGTGTTGGCTAAGGTGTCTCAAACAACTTAATTAGGGTGATCTTGGCTACTGTTTGCACAGCAAAGCATCTAAACTGGCAACATTAGGAGCACAATAGAGCCATGGGTCAACACCAATGTGTGCAAACTAGGAAGGGCAGACAAACCTGAATTTGGGGTTTCTGCTGCCACTGCGTTGAGTTCAGTCTGCGCCCTGCCCTTCCTCCCTGTGGTCTTCAGTCTCTTTCCTGTTCTTCCACTCTGCTTCAGCAGTGGCTTTCTGCCCCATATTTGATCCACAAATGGCTATGGGTGGGGCTGTGGCCACCAGCAGTGGTGGTGTGACTGCATATAATGAAAGTTGCCTTTGGGATTCAGCAGAAGGCTGCAGGCACAACTCCTTTTGCAGTTAACTTCTTGTGCTTCCAGCTCCTTTTGTAAGGATCAATGCCTTTCAGAGGAGCTTTTCACTCTTTTTGGGTAAACTTCAAAGTATTTTACCCTCTGCAAGGCATCCCTTCTTTTATGTAGTTGTGCGTATGCATTTGACGTATTGATATACCTGCAATTCTTTTCAGAGGAAAATGGAATATAAAATTTCTAATGCTTTAAATATATTTTATGGCAACTGTAGGCAAAAGACATAGCATTTTTCTTCTCATTAAACCAAATTATAGGGTTGATACTGAAGTGTGCTGCAGACGCTAACTTTTTTCTATGCCTTTCATAGTTGGGTACTGTATTTTACTAGCCTGGCACTATTAAACTATTGTTTTCATTATTTCATTTACATTCTGCTTGTGTGAAGTTGAACTGAGGACATAGTAGGTAAAAAGTAAGGAAATGGTATCCATATGATAAGATGTTGGCTCTTTTTTTGAAGATTGTTCATGTGTATTGCTAATAAAAAGCAAACAGGTTAAAGTAATTCCAGTCAAATGAATGGAGCAAATGGTTAATATGCCAAAATACATGGAATTCAAATTACAAGTTCTTTATTTAAGAAAGCAGTGAACATATAAAGCTGACAGAGGAACTTTTCTTGCTTTACTATTTGTTTCCTCATGAATTAACCTCTGGAGGAGCAAAGCCTGTTGGAAATTCCTGCAAAAAAAATGAATGCCTCAAGCATCTGGTGATGTGCTAATATGACCAACCAGCCTTTTCAGAAAAATTGGGGTTTTTTTAAAGCCCACATGAAAGATATAATTCTTGCTGTAATTGTGTGGAAACTAAGCAGACTCTCCAATAAGACCAACTACTTACCAGTGTAGCCTTTTCCAAGTAGCCTTAAAACTTGGCCATGTTAATGGATTTTGGACTAGGCAAATGGACATAAGATGGTCTGTAAGAGAAAGAAATAACTTGTAATTGGTGTTTGTTACTTCTTCAGGATCCACCAGTCTTAGTGCTTCCTTAGGCTTGCAATTTTTTCAGAAACACAGGTTGAGGGTTTATTAGCAAACACTTTAAGGTCAACTGGGTAGTTGATAAAAAGGAGCTAGAATTTTAAAGGTGCACTTCAATCTTGGGGAAACCTGTTGTGCCTTGAGATGACTAGCTAGCAAAGTAGGCAAATATAAACAGAATTTTATTAACGAGTTACATGAAGTATTGCTGGAAACAGTAAGACTGCTGGACTACGTGGAAGTGGTTGGGCAATAGGCTGATAAATTGCATTTTGTATTTGTAATTGTAGGTGGGAACACCTGACGCTAACTGAAATTGTTTGGAGTTGGATTTTCATACACTTGCTTTGACTCCATTACTCTGTCTCCTTGTTCTTCCAAACATACAGAACAATTATACTTAAGATAAAATGAGCCATGCTATTTTTCTGCATAAGGTTAAATGACTCTACTAGCAAAGAGGTGGCTGTGCTTTGGTATCATTATACAATAAGATAATGTCAGGAGTACTTATTGTCTTTTAATGTATTGCTTCTACTGAAGTCTCCCTTGATGGTACTGCAGAAAGCCTGATATTTAAAAATAGAGTAAAGGATATATGTACCCATAAGCAGAAAAATGATTGCTAAATATTCTTGCAGCGCATGTGGTCTCTTGCTGAATGCCAAAGCTGTCTTGCTTGTGTGGTTAAATGAGACTCCTAAACATTGTGGGAATTCAAGTATCTTGAGACATGTCTGAGGAGTCTTACAGCCTTCTGCCAGTGTCAGCACTTGACAGACTGAAATCAAGCACTTGAGTCAACAACCATGGGCTGTGGTTGCTGTTGAATCACCATCCCCTTGGTTTGATAGTCCTAAGGTCTATGTATTGTAATAATGCTCAGTCTCTGTGGTTGGACTTGTGACACTAGATACATAAGACTGAAATAAGGCCTTTTTCAAGGAAATGAGGGGAGGAGGACTTAAGAGTGTGAATGCACAGGGTTGAGACTCTGAGAAATCTCAAGAGAAAGACTGGTTTAGCATATGTTTTAAATTTTGTATCAGGATGTCTTTTTATTTGACTTCTGTTGTCAACTCTCCTATGCTAATGGTGTTTGTTTGTTTTCCCTGTTAGTGCTGTGTCTGGCAGTGAGATCTGGTCCAGAACAGTGCCTCTATAGATCCAATGTGATCCTTACAAGAGCAGATAATGTCTGCTGGCCAGAAAATACTTGTGTGTTTCTGTATGAACATCTGAGCCTGCTTTCTTTGGACAATGTAACAACAATAATTCAATTAGGAGAGACATAGACATTTTTAAGGGAAAGGCAAAGTAGTTCAGTGTTTGAAAGACTTGGAAAATGCCATATTGAAGAGCCTCATAATTTAATAAAGGTTATTAGTGTGCCATCTCCAGTGAATCTGCCCTCAAAGTTCACAGCTGTTGTAGGGTTTTGAGTGCTTGCAGTGTTTGCCTTTGTCCAGAACCCTTTATTGGAACAAACATTCAGGGAATGGACTGAATTCCCTTAACTGGAACCATAGAAAAGGGCTCAGATCACAGAATGTTATGAGTCGGAAGAGACCTCAAAAGATCATCCAGTCCAACCCCCCTGCCAGAGCAGGATCACCTAGACTAGGTCATACAGGAACGTGTCCAGGCAGGTTTTGAATGTCTCCAGAGAA
Organism: Mesitornis unicolor; assembly: GCF_000695765.1. Taxonomy (NCBI): domain Eukaryota; kingdom Metazoa; phylum Chordata; class Aves; order Mesitornithiformes; family Mesitornithidae; genus Mesitornis; species Mesitornis unicolor. The sequence continues at coordinate 28,128 of NW_010179551.1, forward strand.
GGAGACTCCACAACCTCTCTGGGCAGCCTGGTCCAGTGCTCTGTAACCTTCACAGTGAAAAAGTTTTTCCTTATGTTCACATGGAACCTTCTATGCTCCAGCTTGCACCTACTGCCCCTTGTCTTGTCATTGGATATCAGATTATCTGGTTTTATTGTTGTAGGACATGTGCTAGCCGCTTGTGACAGGGCTCTTCGACAGAGGAAGTCTTGAAAGCTATTTTGATTAGAGCCTTATTTTTTTGATCCAAAGAAATGTCTTCCAGCATAACAATAGAGCTGTAAGTACTAAATACTTTAATAACGGAACACCTGTAATAGTTGTTTGGTGCTGAAAAGCCATTTTTTCCTAGTAGCCTATTGAATTATCTATGTGAATTGGGTGAGTTAGAGTCAGCATTTTCTTTTGCATATTTAATAAATTGTTGCATTAGATACCTGTGAGACAATATTGGGAGCTGAAGTTCTGGAGGGAACATCTGCCTCTAGCTTTGAGCAGTGTTTTTTCTGCTATCTATATCCTGTCCACATGTTTTCCAGCTGCTTGGCAGTGCTGTAAGCTCCTGCCCAACTGCAGTGAGGGCAGCTCAGGTAGCAGCAAGCCTGGCTCAGAGCATTACCAGCTCAGACCTGCTCTAGTTACAAGGTTTGGCTGGTGCTGCATTGGTGCAGTAGCAGCACCTGAACTGCCAACATAGGAGTGGCCATGGAGCTGAACTGCCTTGGGCAGGCACTCCTGGGGTGCTGGGTACCAGAAAGTAAAGATGATACTAGGAATAAAATATGTCACTGAATCTATTGGGCTCTTTCACACTATAGCAAAATGGTTATGTGCTCTCATATAACCCAAGGTTTTAAGTCACCTTGACCATCTAAAATGCAACTACGTTTTTCTTGAAACTACAGCACTGTAGTGTGATGGCAAATGTTTTGTGTTTGCAGCTTGTTGTTGTGGTACAGGCAGACATAAATGGGATGCTGCCTAGAGCCTATTGTACTGGGCTCAGCTTTCACTGAGACTGGCTATGGCCAGCAGAGTGTCAGTCAGGATGCTTTTCAATGTGCTAATACTGGGCATGTGGTAATAGGCTTGGGTGGAGGAGGCAGGAAGATGCGTGGCAGGGATACACAGAATTTGCAGAATTTCTCACCAGTGGACTGGAGCAATGCCTTGCCTACTGTTTGGCCAGGATAGCACACAGATGGGATAGCCAATTGTGGATTAGCTAATGTTTAATTCAAATACTACAGTGAAAAACATTTATTCCGGCATTTTAGTGTTCATTCATGTATCTCTTTTCTTCTCCCTCAGTCCTGACTTTACCAATTCTTTCCTGTTACTATAAGAGGATTTTGTTCTCTCTGTCCTCTGTGTCCTGTGTTATTGAGCTTCCCTGTTGTGGTGCCAAAAGAGCTGCCCTCCTCCTTGCTCACCTCTCACTTTCCATGGGAAAAAGTTTTTGGTGGCAGGAAATTGAGGGGGATTTGCCCTGGGAAATAAAAGCCTCTGTTCCTTTCTTTGCTGCCTCTAGTATAAGAAATCTTTTGGTATGTCTGTGGCAAATGCCTTATTAAAGGGTCTGCCTGCTAGAAGCAGCCACATTCTTAAGCTATTGCAGATGAAGCCTTAAATGCTGCTGTAGTTTTTGCAGGGGTTTTTTGTTACTGTTGGGGTTTTTTTTTCAGCCTCAGTTTATTAAGATAACAAACTGTTTAGGGAAATGTTATCCCTGAATAACTTGGAGTTTTGCCTTGTAAAGTGTTCCATAAATTTGCAGTCAGAAATTAAAACAACTGTTAATTTTCCTTGCATGTTCTTTGGTTATGTATTATAGAAGCTCCAAATTTAGCTTCATTTAAAAATACAATCCATTGATCCATGGGCTCATTTGAAAACTCTTGCTAATTAGACCTGTAAAACACCTCTTACTCAATGTCATCTCAAGTATAAACATACTAATGGGAGAGATCCATTAAATTCAGTGTTGATGTGGATTCTTTGTGACCCTGGGACCTCCCAAATCTTTGCCATGGTTGTGATAAGAGGGTTAACTCTGAACTTGGGCAACATTTACACAGTCAGCACTTATTCTTAAAAGTCTTGTGTAAACTGAGCATATCTTACGTGAACCCGAAGTTTTGAATCTCTTTCCAGACACTGTTAGTAAGGTCATGGCTCCAGTGGCTCTTACACACCTGGGCAGTAATTATGTTGCAGCTTGAGGAGTGGTGGCCCTGTTTTTGAAGACTTACTCAAATCCCAAAGGTTGAGAGGCTTTTATGTTGTCTACTAGTGCTGAGTCAGACTCAGTAAATGCTGCTTGTGCCATCTTGACTGTTAGGCACATGGAGCGCCTTGGGTTGCACTGGCAGCCCTGTGGTCAAGCAGCTGACAGAGCTCTACGTATTTGCCAACAGCTCGAGTGGCTGTCTTGGAGGATCAGGGTGCATCAGAAAGATTTTGCAAGTCATAACCAAATGTCAAACATCCACTGGTCCTAGCTACTGCCTTGCCTGTTCTTCTGCTTCTTCCACGATGGTGGTAAACAGGGCAGATGTTTCAGACAAAAATGAGGATGGATGTAAGTGTGCTACGTCAACTCATGGAAGGTGTACAAATCTCTTAATGTATGGACACTCCCTGGTAAGCAGACTTATTTTTGTGAGAAATCTGTGGAATTGAGGATATGTAAGAAGTTGCTAGTAGAATGTGACTTTATTTCCATGGAATCAATTGAGGGAAGAATTAACTTAAACAACTGTTGCATCACACTGAGTGCCAGAATATGTCTGTTGTCATGCTTATTCAAAATTAAGTGTGTAAATTTAAGCTTTAGTACTGATCACTGTTCCATGCAGTGTTTCCTACATGTTCTTTCTTTGGTGTTTTTTCCATGAAGGAATACCTATATTGAGGTAACTTGATGTCTCAGTACACGTGTTTTATATTTATTGGCTGTTGGCTAACAAGGGGCCAACATCTAAAACAAATTGAAATCGAGAGCCTTTAGGCTAGCTACACTGGGATTTTTATTAGTGCTTGTCAGTAGCCCAGACATACTCTTAACATTCCATCTAGGAGGGTATATTTTGTGGTTTTTTTCTACTTCATTCTAAACAAGTCACAAAATTGGTTAATTGAATCATCACCTGTTGTTTTAGGTGCCTTTTTTCCTGTATAGCTTCTATGTAGTGTGCATGTGCCCTGTTCTGTGGCATTTGGATCTCTTCAGCTGCAGCATTTTGTGTCTGCCTGGATCCTGCTTGGCCTTACCAGTGGGCTCGAGGTCCTCAGGTGAAGACCAGCTCTGCTTACTCTGCCTTGTAACATCTTTTATCACAGCAATCTCTTCCCTTGCAAGTTGACTGCTATCAAGAATTTACTGATACAGCAGAAACGTGTTTATTCTTTTATCAATCTTCCAGTCTTTTGACTAATGCTTGCCCTGTTAGGAAGACTGAGCTTTCTGTCTTCAAATCAAGCTCATTTGTGTGTTGAAGTTGGTGTGGCAGGATTGCTGGATGCGCTCATGGGTCTGAAGTTGTGGAAAGCTATATGCAGGGCTTTTGTTGAAGACTGAAGCCTTTGCCAGGTGTTTTAGCAGACTAGACTTTTAGAACCCAAGTCTTCAAAGTAGTTTGCTCTGTATCGCAGTCCTGGGGCCACCTCTATCCTACGAGTTGTCTTTGCTGTTTCTAGAAGTGTCTCTAACTGCTTGTTCGATGTGATAGCATTGTTGCCTTGAAACCAGCATGTGTTAGAGGGGAAAGTGTGTAATCAGTCTTATCAGAAGCCTGTGTTGCAAGAGACTCCTCCCGGCATATAAGCACTGTAGGTGTTGGCACTCCCTGTGCTTTGCCTTTTCAGTGCTCAGATATTCAGCCCAGAAACAGCTGCTTTGGCCCTGGCAGGAAAGAAACGTAATATCTTACCTGTGAGCTGCTGATACACTATCCCTTCTAGAAAGGATCCAAGTTCTCCACTTTTCAGTGTCCACAAGTTACTTGTTCTCAGCTCTTGCTCTTTTCCCTCATTGGAGGATTTCCTAAGCAGAACAACTATTACAATCCCAAGATATCTGTTGGTGCATTAATCCACCCTCTGAACCAATGTTTGCAAATAATTTTCATGAGGGATTTGAGGCTGGCAAGGGCTACTGGATCTGCAATGTCCTTATTGAGGATGGGAGGGACCTGTGGATGTGTAGATCCAAGACTAGATTGTAAAGCATTAGTGTTATTCAGGTGAATTCTTAGGCTGATACTTATCAAATGGGTTTTGTGGTTTTCTTACTCCTACTTTCAGACAAGCTGCCTCTTTTGCTGCCTTGCTTATAGCTGCAGTAAGTTGTGTTTGGAGGGCAGCAGTAAATGGCTGTTTATGGAGCTAAGACAAGCAGGCTATAGGAGCTGTGTCATGAGGGACAAAGGCTTGGTCTGGTATTGGCTGTCCCATCCTGGCTAACAGGGCCATAACCCACTAGGATGGTCAGCTGGGCTCCTCCAACTATACTTGTCTTCATCTGTGGGGCTCTTACAGTTGAGGGAGAGCTACGATGTTTGAAAAGTGGCCCTAGAGCTCAATGTCACAAGTAATAATGTGATATACTAAATTTCAGTGTGATGGCTCATCAACAGTTCTCCCTTGCACTGAGAAGCTAGGACCCCTCTGCAGCAGAGGAACTCTGTCAGAGAGTGGGAGCAGTCTGTCCTGAATATGCTGACTGCGGCATGGGCAAGAGCAGCAGGGCATCCTCCACAGCCAGTTTGCCAGGCTGAGTATTTTACCACCTGCCTCTCATGTTTGCCTCCAAACTAATGTTTTGGTTCACAGCAAGCGATGACTGGATTACAGTATCTGAGAACTCATTTTAGAGTCACAGCTATTGGACCTAACAGACTTTAAAGAGACTTGGAGCAAGATATGTATTCATCTTATCAGTGTATGAAACTTCAGGGTAATAAGGAAAAGCCATCTTAAAAGCAAAGGAAGATGAGAGATACCAGTGCTTGGTAGTTAAAACTGAAACTACAAAGCTTAGAGCAGCTAGATGATTCAATAACAAATGTGTGGCAGCATCAGCCCAAAATGTGGGCAAGTAGTGTAATTTCTTGTGTCCTCAATAAGTGCATGTGTGATCATTTCTGTGGGGTATTTGGGGTTTTTTTTGTTTGGGCTTTTTTTTTTTTGGATGGGGGGAAGAGCTTTTGAGGTCCAGCCTTCAATGTACTTGTAAAGTCCAGATTCTTGCTTTATTATAGTGCCTTTTATTTGAGTTGCCTGTATCAGCCACCAGAAGATGTTTACCTACTACATGAGGCAGCTGCATTGGGTGAATGTTGAAAACTTGCTCAATCTGTGTGACGAAAAAGCAACTCACAGTGCATTTGAGGAGAAGAGGGGCCTGTGGTTTTTTACTGAGGATGTATCTTGATGTTCTCAGCTAACCGACTCATGGGTTGCTGCAGAAAGTGGCTGGCCCAGCCCTGTGTTTCCATCCCCACCCTTGTGCCTGTGTCAGTGTGCCCGCAGGTGTGCAGTGGCTCAGATCAGGGACCTGACCTTCTTAGAAGAGGGTCTATTTGTAACTGTTGCTCTTTGGTGAGGGCTGCCCCTTATTCTGGTTCAGTAATGCAGCCACAGGATTGTCACCTCAGACACAAGAGGTGATGCGAGTACATGGCTGAGAAAATATGGGGGAGGGTCAGGCCAGCTCTTTTGGCAGCTGCTAGCATAAATAGGGTGTCATTTTGGTAACTGGTTTATGCTGAAAACTATTTCCAAAAACCTCACATGCAGTGCTTGAAACTCAGCCAGAAGTCAGCACTACTGTATGTTCCTTCAGATTCATAGCTAGAAACATTTGGAAGAGTTGAAGATTTGTTAACATGTGCCCTCTGTGCCCTAGAAAGAAAAAAGGACTAGTCCCAGAGTAGTAGTTATTAATAATCAAGTTTGTTTGCAGCTGGAGATGTGCTCAGAGTCATCCTTAACAGGTTGGGAAAGTGCTTTTGTGGGAGGTGTTATGGCTGCAGTAAGTAGGGGTGTGAATACCACAGCTTATTCATTTGATAACAGGCCTCATCCCCATCAGTGGGAAGCAGCTCAGTCTGTTGCAGTCTGACAGGTTGCTGAAGCTGCTGCTGATTCCCAGGTTGTCCTTGAGGTGTTTACAGTGTGTTGCTGTCCTCATCTCTTCTGCTGGGGCTCTGCTTAGCACAGGGCTGCTTCATCTGCTGCTTGCTTTGAGCTTCCACAGAGGAGTCCTTGGGCTCCTCTGAGGAGTAGACTGAAACTCTGCTGGCTCTCAGCCACAGCACCATGTGTCTGAGTACACCATCCTGCCCTCAAATCAGGCGAAGGAAGAAGAGCAATAAATGCTTGGTTTTGAACAAGTGAAACTCGAGGAATTCACTGTACAGAGAACAGCATATTCCTGGTGATCTAAACATCTTTCTGCACTATGCTATAAAAGGCCCCTTTTATAAGGAAAAATTACTAATTTAACTCTTTTCTGTTGTAATTTTAGTAAAAACTGCCTAATTCTGCAGTTATTTACTCAGTAAAATTGCTCTAAGAATCACCCCTGACCTGCGTGTAACTTTATATGGGTTTCTGTTTGCAGCTATTGTGGATGATGAAAGGCTTTCAGCAGAAGAAATGGATGAAAGGAGGCGTCAGAACATTGCTTATGAGTATCTGTGCCACTTAGAAGAAGCAAAAAGGTAAGTAAATGAAATCATACTCGTATCTGGCTCTTAAATACCTCTTCAAAGGTATTTAACAAGCCTGTTGTGTTCTTGAGCATTGCAACTTTCAATTCAACTTCTTGAATTACTTGGATTAACTTAATATTGGACTCTTATAGCATCCAGTACAAGAAACTAATGCGCAATGTAAAAAGTTTAATTCAAATAAGGGTTTAGAAACAATCAAGACAGTCTCCTCAGAGTTACTGCAGTGACCATCTTCAATGAAAGTAGAGGTTGGGTTCTAAAACCTAAGGCTGTCATTTGGTGAGAAGTTGAGTCAGGCTTATATGACTAACTGGGGAGAAAGTATTTTGTTCCTGGCTGCATGGTCATGTTCCTTTCTTAGCATTAGTGCATGTGAAGTGACTCAAGTTGCTAAGATGGCAGAAATTCAGCTAGACTCTTACTGAGTTAATGATGCATATCATCTTGATGTTTCAATAGTAACTGTAGACAGGGCAATAAGATAACCTGGACTCTGATCTGTCTTTAGTTCCTGTAACCTATAGATCAAGAGTACTCATCTCTTGAAGCAACAGCCTGTGATGAAGCACTGATCTGCAAGGGGATTTTATCAGCTCTGTGCAAATGTACTCTGCTATGTACACTTCATTCTCAAAACAAATATTCAACAGTATTTTCATAATTACTGAGTAAGAAAAAAGGTGCAATATCCTTGTGCTTTTGCAGAAGCTTGAAGTGCTGCTATTATCGAATGTAAAAACTTATTTTACACTCTGGTCAGAATTTTCAAATATGCCTGTTGTACTCAATTTATTGCCCTGAGCACCACTGGTAAGTGTCTTGCTTCTGCTCTGCTTTTGTTGTTGATGGTGGTTTTATTCCTAAATTTTAGTTGGATGACTTTCCTAAGAATTTCTGTAGAGAAAAGGAAACTTGAACTCTGATTAGTAGCGTAAGCTGGGAAACCTCAGTGTGATGACAAACCATAGGATCTTTAGGATAGAGTAACTCAGTATATGGTCAGGAATCAAGCATAAAACACTTCCCTGGGCTTTGTTGCTGCACTGTCCCCTCACTATCACAGCATGGCCCTGATGGTTACCTATTTGGTGATGGTTACGTATTTGGCAGTCATAGGACAGCTAGCTGCCAATCATCTTGTCCTAGGGAAGCTGTTATAAAAATAAACCATTTTTACTTCCTATATGCTATGTTGTCCCATTTGCTGCAGCAAATGTTCTCTCCTTTGCTCTTTCTTCCTCTTTCCACTGGTAAAAATGGTTCCCCCCTCACATATTTAAGATGGCAAGTGTCTTGCTGCTGCCAGAGAGGACTGTTCTGCTCTGCAGACTCTTGTTGCCTCCAACATGTAGTTGTAAGAGATTGCCTTTGGGCAGCTGAGTCAGCTTGCTATGCTGGCAGGAAACTCATAGTGCTTTTGCTGAGTTAGTTTTCTAGTGGTTTAGTGAGCTGACTAGTCTGATCAAGGGGTCAGAGGAGAATCACTGGCAAGAGGAAGGGTATGGGGTACAGCCTTACATTTGAGAGAGCAGGTCTTCACTTTCATTGCTGGAAGGCTAGATCTCCATCTCAGGAAACATCTGAGTGTCAAACTTTTACTTTAGTCAAGGTTTCTCCTTGGTCTGTTACAACTTGTCTACCTGCTGGCTTCTAGCACAATAGGAATAACAACTAGCCTACAAATCCAGCCTTTTCTATTACTATTATCACTTAATTTTCTTTCAGATTTTTTTTTTTCTTTTCACTCTCCTTCCTTCCCAGGTCTACTTGTCACTTTGAACTCAAGTTCCCTAGTTTCTTTGCAGCATCTGTCTTGATATTTCACAAGGAAATGTGAAGTTATTTTTACAGCTAATGACTTAAATTTGTATCTGCTACGAGTAACCCTCTCCTCTTCCTTGTATCTATTTTCATATGGGTTCATGTCATTAGTGGTTTTCTTATAAGAAACACTCCTTTAGCACTGCCAGCTGTTGATGGGACTTTGCATCCAGAACAGTCACTCTCAGGGCTTAGGTAGCTGGAAGCATTTTTGGATCTCAATTTGAAATTTACTGTTAATATTCATGGCCAGTGTTTGCTACTGCATGTGGTAGGGATGAGTTCTGCAGTGTAAGGAGCCTTGTGCTTTCCTCACTGAGGGTTTAGATTGTCATGGGTGAAGCTGATGTGGCAGCCCAATGCTGCTGTATGTCGTTCTCCCATGTCTCAGCACACAGGCGTCAGCGTTCATTAGAGAAGAGAGGGTGGTGATGGTGGGGTGGTGATGGCTCTGGGGTGCTCTCAGGTGGACAGAGCTGCTGTGGGGGAAAAAGGAGGGCAAGGGAAACTTCTCCCTTCACAGTGAACTGTTGGGATAATTCAGCTGTATGATGAGATTTTGTCCCAAGATGGACTCTTACTAATGTGAAAAACACTTGGCAATGAACACATACAAAAACTTGCAGAAACAAACAGAAATGCCTGTGCTTCGTAGCTGTGTAGCCTCTGGCTCTGTTTCCTCAGGAGGAAAGTAATGCCTTGTGGGGATGACAGGCTGAAGTGGTGAGTGTGCACAGCTGACCAGGCCTGACCTAGTGAAATAGCAGAATGAGAAAATGCCATATCTTTTTTCACTGCACAGTTATCACCCTCTCCACCCTGATTGGGTTGAAACATAGTGGTGTGCAGTCTCTACTCTGTACTTAAAAGGTTATAGCATTTTCTTTGTCACAACAGAGCCTAAACAAAATTAGAGACTCTGGAAAGAGATATAGCAGCCTTGGAGAGACCTATGGGGTTGTAAGTCAAACTATGGCAATACTAGACCGGTGCAAGCTATGGATAGCTTGAGTGTAGGGCGCAGACTGCCTCAACAGCTCATGGTGGTTCTTGTGCTTCAGCTGTGCAGTTTCACCTGTGGTGTCTGCTGAGGGATCAGCTCTTGCTGCTTGCTCCCAGCAGTGCCCTACTGGGTGAAACCTAGGAGAGGGATCTGCCTCTGACATATTTATGTATACTGTTGCAAGCTTTTATTTTTTTTCTTCTATAAAACCTGAATGCATGGAGAGAATTTTTTTAGTATTCAGGACACTATAGATATTGCTGGCAATAAACAGATCTAAATGGGTAAAGCAATGTTAGTTTTTTTCCATCCATTTGGCACTTGCTGAAATGACAGCTAATACTGTTTCAGCTGATCAGCAGTGTGCAAACAAAATGTGTTTTGGCCCATATTGAAGAGTAAGAAATACTGAAATAAGTAATAAATAGCAAAAGAATGGGGCAGAGCATGGCTTTATATATAGTACTATGGCAGGAGTTAAATTTTTTTCTCACTATATTTGTAATCAAAATATTATTTTTTTAGCAGCTTTACATTTTGAAATGCCAGAGTTAATTAAAAGAGTGAAGAATGTGTACTTTCAGCTGCTTTTCAGACCACTGTTTGCACACTTACTTCCTGTAGCCCAGCTTTAATAAAAACTTTCCAAGCTGAACATGAAAGAAGAATCCTGCTGCTGGTAGCTGATGCTTCTGCAAATAACTTCTATACTAGGCACAATATCTCTTATATGTATACAGCAGAGGAAATTGGTTTTTTTAAACACAATGAACAGGCTTGTAATATCTGCAGAGGTCAGTAATGTTTGAATAGGGGGCTATATTTGATAATGGAGAAAAAAACATCTAAAATGCTAGTCTCTTTCTCCCCAGAATCATACACCTGGTAACTCAAGTTTTTGGTTGCTCATGTCTGTCATTTGGTTTATTACTTTAGTCTTTAGGAAAGGAAAGGAAATTTCATTGCATACTAAACAAAGTAGAGAAAAATAAGACAGTTTCTAGTACCCTTGAACTCCTGAGAAGTGTAAAATCAAGAATAAACAATTAGGAGTAGGAATTTAGTCACTTCAAGCAATGCAATCATGAGTGCCTCAAAGAGAAGCTCTCCAGACATTACACAAATACATTTCCAGTATCACTTGGGAAATTCTTCTGTTAAATAACTAAGGCCTGAGGTGGGCATGAACAGCTGTATCACAAGCCTTAATGTCTTACAGGATTATGTTGATTTCAATAGTTAAATTTTACCACAAAATCCTCCTTTCCAAAGTTTCTTTGTAATATCCAGAACATCAGCTTCTGCCTTCAGTTTGGCTTTTGCTGTTGCTCATCCCTTTGCAGATGAGCAATTACCTTTCTGTAAATGCTAATATCTATTTGAAGGGTTTTAAACCATGATTGAAGATTTTGCATGTAATGCAAATCAAGTTTACAGTAAATCTGTTGTGGTTGGCTAGGGTTATAATTATCCATAATTAAGCAGGCACTATTTCTCTTTGCTTCTTGGAAATTTTACGTTCTTATGCTAAGCTTAAATTTGAACCATGGGAGGCCTCACTTTACTAAGCTTGCCTCTCTCTCCATGAAATAGAATGCACTATGTTTCACAACGCATATGCAGTGATTTCATAATCAGAACTGCCAGTATTTATCTAATTTCTTTTTACTTTTCATACTTAGTCATTCAATAGGACAAGAACTTGTGTGAAACAAGAAGCAGGCGGATATGGCACTCCAGAGCATGATTTAGTGGGCATGGTGGTGTTGATGGTTGGACTCGATCTTAAAGGTCTCTTCCAACCTTAATGATTCTATGAAACACTGCAGCTTTAGCTTCAATGTTTGGACAATGGAGACACAGTGAAGGAAAATCACCCAGGAAATTTCTTTTGAGAAGCCATTTTTTTTTCCAATTTCTTTACAACAGAAAATCAAATAAGCTATTTTAGGTTCCAGAGCCAGTCTCCTTCATTGTATTGGATTTTATTAAATTGGTTTGCAATAGCTATTTGTGGTATTGGTCACTGATGAGATCACAGTTGGAAGCTGCTGTGTAAAAATGTGCGTGCAGTTTAATATACTTAAAGGGTCAAGACCTGAAGTGCTTAATTGGCTTCAGTTAAAGCTAATTCTTTTGCAATACCATAGCACCATAGAAAACTCAAGTTGCTCCAGGTGTTAGGACTGTGGGAATCACATGTCTTTGATCCTACAAAGACTTGATACTAAAGTAAATTCTGCCAGGCTGCTTGCTGCTGTTTCTCCATGACCGAAGTTGTAGTAACCATGCAGCCCAGGCAGCTCATGAGTGAATTAATGCTACTCAAATGCTCTATTTTAAGTCAATTTATTTCAGACTATAGGAAATCTTTAAAACATTGAATTTAGAGGTAAATGTGTAAAATGGTAATATAGCTGTACAACTAGCTGACTATAAGCAGAAAAAATTAAGATACTTCTTGCTAACCTGTTTTGTGTTCTTTGTCAAGAAAATAATTCTTCTGGGACTGGAGTCCACAGACACATTGTAGGCTATGAACTCTGGATCATCCCCTACCTCTCTTCTGTAAGCCTAATAAAGCACCAGTGAACATGACTGGCAGCAGCTCTAAAGGCCAAATGTTTGAAATTAAGATGCTTCAAGAGATGAAATTCTTGGGAGAATCCTACTTAGCAGGGATATACCCATCCCTTAAATATCTCAGTCCACACAGAGGTATTGATCTGCAGATATATTTATTGCTTCATGTCTTGATCCTCAAGGGTACTTACCTAGCAGACAGACTGCCAGCTAGTCAGTTGAACAGGGGTTTTTATTCCAGATAGTCATACAATTGTGCAGATATACCAGAGTTACGCAAGTGTCAGTGATATCAGTCAATCCAATAATTGCTTGGATAGTGAGATTTGCATATGAAAAGTCTCAGTAGTAAGATCTGAAGGAAAGAGAAACCTTTGTGCTACATTGAGAGAATTCCTTTTTTCTGTACAGGAGGTATTGACCTGCTCACTGCGATGCTGGGGTAATTTGTGCACATGATATGGGTCATTGCTCAGTGTGTATAGTTGCTGGATAATGCTCCTGAGTAATGATGGATATGAACTTTGTATTTAGGAGACTAAACTATATAGCAATTGTCCCATAGCATGCCTTGAAGCTAACAGTATACTCACTTCAGAGTGGTACTCTTTTCCAAAGTTTTCAACCTTTGGTTTAGGCACCACCCTCCTGTAAGAGTAAGTGTGATTTTTTTTTGATTTTTTTTTTTTATTAGAAGAGCAACAAATTTGAAACTAGTTTGGGCTCTGATGACCTCATATTGGTGTAGTTTGTATGCTCAGCTTCACCAAGAAAGCACACGGCATTTTCATTTCTCCTTCACTTTTCTGTTTGCAGAAAGCCTGTTTGACTTCATACTCTACCTATAAGACTAGGTGCTTGTTAGGTCAAACTGATGGCTTCATTTTGCACTCTCAGTAGTGTAACCTGAGGTGGCCTCACTAAAGTATCAGTAGTAGCTGAGTCATTATGGTACTGTATGGAGCACACCAAGGAGTAGGGAAGCAGGCTGCTGGGAGAGGTTGGTAAGGATTTTCGCACAGAGAATCACAGAATGGTTTAGATTGGAAGGGACCTTAAAGATCATCCAGTCCAGCCCCACTGCCATGGGCAGGGACACCTCCCACCAGACCAGGTTGCTCAAAGCCCTGTTCAACCTGGCCTTGAACACTTCCAGGGAGGAGGCATCTGCAGCTTCCCTGGGCAACCTGTGCCAATGCTTCACCACCCTCACAATAAAGAATTTATTCCTAATATCCAGTCTAAATCTACCTGCTTCCAGTTTAAAACCATTACCTTTGTATCACTACCTACCCCAGTAAAAAGTCTCTCCCCAGCTTTCCTGTAGGACCCCTTCAGGAACTGGAAGACTGCAATGAGGTTCCCCCAGAGCCTTCTCTTCTCCAGGCTGAACAGCCCCGACTCTCTCAGTTAGTCCTCACAGGGGAGGTGCTCCAGCCCTCTGATCATCTTTGTGGCCCTCCTCTGGACCTGCTTCAACAGCTCTATGCCCTTCTTATGTTGGGACTCCAAAGCTGGACACAGTACTCCAGGTGAGGTCTCACCAGAGCAGAGTAGAGGAGCAGAATCACTTCCCTTGCCCTGCTGGTCACACTTCTTTTGATGCAGCCCAGGATATGGTTGGCCTTCTGAGCTGCAAGTGCACATTACAGACCAAAACTTCCACATCTGGAAGGATGGTAAAAGAAAGCGTTAGGCTGAGTTGTGCAGGGAGGAACACAGCTGTAGGTATTAGACATAGCAGGGTTTGTATCCTGCCTAAGGGATTCATATGAAGTTGCTGTTGGGAAGTACATGTGGCAGTCACTATGGGATGGAAGGGCACTGGTTTATCCTTTGCTTAATGTTGAAGGGCCTAACTGTTGCTTTTAATCTTTGGATAGGTCCTTCTGCAGTGTTTGGACTCTGGTCAGGGAGTAGTTCCTATTCTTCTGAGAGCAATGAAGGCCTTTGCTTCTCCATGTGTTAGTGATGGAGTAGATCACAGTATGTGTGCTGTGTGCCTGTGCGCCTCAAGCTGGGTTGTGGGCTGTGACGACAGCATGCTGCACTGATGATGTAGCTGATCAGCAAGTGCTGCACTCTGCCAAGCATATATCCCATTGTGTTGTAACCCTACTGCGGCATTTGAATAGGCTTGTGATGTGGTTGTGTGTCTATTTGCTTTGGACCAGAGCAGGAAATTACCTGGTCTGATGGAATTCACTTTTTAACAGCTCCTTTGCAGAAGTGTACTTTTCACATGCCAAGATCCTCCTTTCCCAACTGCCATGTCCTGGAGAGCTGTTGATCTTTGGAAGAAGTGTTTATTCAGGCCCTTGCAGAAACTGTTGTAGGGAGATGTGAATGGCTCTTCTTAGATCAGAAGATGTGAGGCAGCAACTTTACTTAGTGACCTTTATAGCACTACTGTGTGTGGACTGCTGCTGCTGAGGAGTCCACAAGTGTGTGCTGGTGGGATCTCACTGTATTAGAAGAAAAACTGAGTGTTCATAAGCAACGTACTTCTAGAGCAGGAGGAGTTTGCTATACCTTTGTGTATGCTAGAAATCCAGGTTCCTACAACTTGCTTAGCTACAGCTCTGGGACTGGAAATCCTAAAACTGGTCCAGTAATTTTTGAGAATTGCAAAAGAACCAATGTGCCACTAGAACTCCAGTTCTGAGTTAGAAAAACAACCCATGGAGTGGAGGAGTCACTGCTCACTGAATATGCAGATGTGACCTTGCAAGTGGCTTTTTCCTTCCAGCTGCTGCAGGCAAACACTTTATGGGATAAGACAGCTGCTGAAGGATACAAGTTTGGGTTTCCTTAAGAATCAATTCTGGTGCAAGTGTCTCAGTTCACTGACTGGAGGAGTACTGTGACAGTTTGTACCTACTATCTTAGGTACGGAGTAATGCTAGAAACTGCTTTGGCTGTTGATGTTGTTCACTATGGACCACATGAATCCTGTGTTAGCAGAAACAGCTATTGCAAACCCCACAGGTTCCCCACCATGAGATGAGCGGCAGCATTCTTAAATTAATACAACTTAAAAGCTTATCCAGCCACATGTGCAAAGAAATGTTTTCTTTAAAACTTAAACAAAACAAAAAGTATTCCTCACCAAGGTTTCTATTTTACAGTTCCAAATCAGCAGCCAGAGGACCTCTTAGAGACCAAAACATGTGTAGCTGAGAAAACAATCCATGGAGTTACATGTTAAAAGAGAAATAGTGGTCCAAAATATCCTTGCAGGGATTTCCCACAGTATGTGCATTCAGAATTAGCCTTGTATTAGCTGGAAGATGAAGAGAGATAGTGGTTGTCTATTTCTGCAGTGGCAGCAGGCTGTGGCCTTGAACACTTAATGTATTACACTGTTTTTGCTGCGTGCTAGCATAATTCTTGACAACTAAGGCCTGAAATTGAGAGCTGTGAATGAGTTTTAAGCCTGAACAAATTTAAGTCTAGGGGAATGGCTGCTAATGAATCCTCTCAAGTGAATCAATGGAGCTGCTCTCAAGCTTGAAGTGTTAGGAAGCATTTCACATTGCTTCCAATAGACCATAAATGCTAGGCAGGTCCTGGCTTGGAAATAGAGACCTCCACTGGTTGCAAGTGGAAGAGCTCTACCAGCCTGAATAGAAGAGAGTTTTCAGGTTTTTGTTTTTATTTTAATTTGGTTGAAAAGTGTTGACAAATGAGTTTTTATTGTTGCATTGAGTACCAATTTATTCTGGCAGAATTATGGTTAGCTGCATGAATAATTTTCCATGTACCCAGAGGACAAACGGCTAGCCTGCCTGGGGAAAAAAGCTCATAGATTTGCAATTATAAAGACATTATATAAAGGCCTTGAGTGGAGGAGTACCCTAGTCCTTCTTTTAATTTTTTTTTTGCTTTGCACAGCAGTGTAGATGGCAGCCTGGATTCTGATCCTGGCTTTTATTGCTCTCACCTGGGTTGTTAAAGCTTTTGGGTTATTGGTGGTGCATTTGCCCTGAAAGGGAGGTAATAAAACTAGTCAGAGAGCTTGAGTTTCTGCCATCAGTGTGTTAACTACTTCTAAAACTTGGTTACCATCAGAGTGGATGGGAGTAGTATGAAATTTGATGCAGTCTGCCTGTTGTAGGGCCAAAAGCAGAATTTGCGTATGAAGGCAATAAAAGCCACGGTGATTCCTGAAGCCAAGCACACCTCACTGCCCAGGAGCTGCCTTGCTATGGCATGGTTTTGCTCAGGGCACCAGTGTGTTTGTTTCCCAGTGGAGGTAATAAGTTTCCCAGTGGGAGCAAGGAAAGTGGAATGGTACACTGTTGTGCAAAAAGTACCCCAGACTGGAGGCTTAAAAGTGGAAGGAATCTGTGGAGGGCTACTGAAGGCAGGATACAGACCCTGGCAGCTGTTCCTGGACTATGAGGCTGGTTGGATGTATGGAGGATGTTGCTGCATGCCAGACATGCTCACCCACAGGGCACCCTGTCACTGGTCTTATGAAAAGAATCAGTGCCAAATGCATCGTAAGCCATGCTCTGTGACAGGAGTGTCTTTAAAGCCTGGCTGTCAAACAGGATCATCTAAGATGGGTAAATAGCATGATTTACATCAAACATCTATCTACATGTTGTGCCAAACCTCTTTTTCTCTGTTAAAGAAACAAAGCAATGAAATAATATGTAGAATTGGTGAACGTTAGAAGTTGGAATGTCTTCCTTTCCTGACAGCTTCCAAGCTGCAGATTGCGTCACCTTCCCTGTCATGGCCCAAGGAAAGTGCAGTGTATTTTACTTGAGCATGCTTGCATTTACATGATGTACAGACTTGGTCATGTGGGATCTGCTTTGCAGTGTGTTTGGGGGAGCGCCAGCCCTTGGTCTCGGATGCACTCTTTGCTGGAATAGAGTTTAGTGAGATTCGTGACTGAAGTCAGGTTTTAGGGCTTTCCGTTTTTCTGATGAACATCTACAGAATAGGGAAGAGTCAACTTGATACACTCTGTAATTCTCGAGTTGCATTTTTTGACTGCTTTCAAGAACAGAAATAAAAGCTTTACTTTTGTTGAACATGAGCTGTTGGGAGAAGGGGGAAAAAGCGTGTTTTTTATAAAGTATTGATGGTGCCAAGAGCTGTGTGATTACAGGTTTTCTGATTTTAAATAGCACACTTTTACAGTATTTTTTTCATCTACCATTTGTGTCCTTCTTCCTTTATTTTCTTCAAGAGATAGAGCCTTGTGATTAGCTGAATAATTTATACTGGGACAGCTACTGTCTTTTTTTGGGGGGGGAGATCTTATACTTTACTTGAAGTCTTAATAAATGCAAAAGTAAAGTACTGAATGGTATTGGTATATTTCTGTGTTCGGTTTATAAAGCTGGTGGATATTTTTTAATATTCCTGTTGCCTTCTGTCCCCACAGAGGGAAACCTCAATCTGCTGTTACTAAATAAATATACTTCTGTTGTGATTCCAATTTCAACATTTTCTCTACTTCCTCAAGGTCAAAGTGGTATCACATGATGGTTAGTAGCACATACTGTTTTCTTTAGTGAGAAGTAATAGGGGAAAGAATTTGTTCTAGAACATGCTATTTACTTGTGGGCTTATGCACTCTTAATGTATTAAGGAGAAAATGGGAGTGTAGGGAGACTTCTTGATGTTTTTCTAGCATCTTGTATTCCTTTTTAAAGCTTCTCATCAGAGAAGACTAAAATTAAGAAACATGGGATTTGCTTGAGTTTCTAGTGCCTGAAACTGGAAGGGACTAATCCATTTGCTGTGGTGGTTATCAGCTGAGATTACAACAGCATTTTGAATCTTAGCAGTAATTATTTTGATTCTTAGAATAACATGCTGAAAGTTATTTTCAGACATTTGTAAGGTTGTCTAACAAAAGATTGAACTTGTCCATAGCAGTGTTAAAAAAAAAAAAAAAGACTAGGAAAGTGAGGGTTACTGGAAGATTTAACAAGAATGACCTTTAATAACCTGAGATGCCAAGGAAGAGGCAATAGACTGCAACTGCTGAATTGAGTCCTCCTCTGAAATCTGGAAAGGGCTCCTGATGTACTGAGCATTCAGTGGGGTCAGCAAAGCTGTTATTTGTATTTGCTCAACTTTCTGAAAGTGAGGCCAAATTCTGTATGTTGGCAAAAGATTGCATTTGGTGGATTTTTTCTTTGGATTCTGGTTTAGTGCAGAAAGAATTGGATCTGTCCAAGGACTTTTCCTGTCTTGTCACTTGTCATTAAATTTAAAAATACACAGTTGAACTCTGCTGTTGATTCATAGGCTTCCTAAAAATTTTTACGTCTACATTGCAGTACAGAATTTTCACTAATACTTTAGTTTCCAACAAATTCAAAGGTGAAACATGAATGCAGCACTTCTACTTTAAACTAGTGTTAAGATCCATGTATTGCAAAGGCAGCCATTTTTCTCAGGGCAGAGTTCTTTGGTTATTCTGTTTCTGTGCTGTCTGTGAACTGAGTGTCACTGGGGGAATGGTATCTTCTGTGAAGATCCTGCTTAGCTGGTACTTTGGTAACATAATTAGATTAATAACTAATGCTGAGTGTGCTGTGTAGCCTTTCATGTAACCCAGGACGTGAATACGCAGGTGAACTGCTGTTAAAAACTCTCTCCCTGCAGTGTTTCAAAGGCTTTTGTTCATCAGCAACGACAAAAGCATTGCAAGAAATCTGTGGAATGTTTTGTTTTCACCTGAGTCTTTAACGTTCTCTTCCTTACAGGAATAGCAGAGAGTAGGGCTGAGAGAAAGTGTGAGTACCACTTGGAGATTTTCAAGTAAGAGGAAATTCTTTTTGGCAGCTTTTTTTTTCCTTCTTTTGGTTGCCATGTAATTGATGAAAATAAAAGTGGTATGAAAATGGCTTTCTGGCCTTCTGGAAGCCTTTAAGAACAGTACAGCCTTTTTTTTTTTCTTTCTTTTAAATATGAAACAAATATTTAATTTTTGTAAACTAAATGTTATGACAGCTTCTTGTGCCTTTGGCAGGCATAAAAATTCATCCAGTTCTTTGAAGAAAGAAAATCTGAGCTCTTTTCTCATATCTGTTAAGAAGGCATTGAAGGTATGACTTCCTCTTGTTGGCTTTAGGTCTCCCAGTTCTCAGTTTCATATTAAGAGGTGGGTATACAAAGCTCCTGACCTCTCTCTGCTGGTCACTTTTTTTTAAGTTATTTGTTTCAGGACAGAGAACTGTGCTGGGACATGCAGCAGAATGATGGAGCAGGCATCTTGCAGAGGTGGCATTGGTTTTCTGAAGCATCTGCAACAGAGCAGTGGAAGCAAATAGAGTAGAAAAAGCTGCAGCTGGGGTTTTCATCCTCCTGCTACAGAAGAGGAACGTCTGCTCTTCTCAAGACTGGCTGAGCAAGAATTTGGGAAAAGGATGTGCAAATTTGTTAGTGAAACGAGGTTTAATTAGGTCAAATTATCTAACGTAAGGCATTCAGCTTCTTGAGTGCCATTATTCAAATAAGCATGTCTGCTATAATACAGCTATCACCTTGAAGCACTGAATCCTTTCACATGACTGCCTACTAGTAAAACTTCTGTCTGGGGAACACTGGAGCATAAAAGGAAAACAAGTAAACTGCTTTGTTTAGAAGTGCAGCTTTGGTAATGTCTGATAAAGCACTTTCTAAAATAACAGTTGTTAGAGATTTTGCACAATACCTCTTTCATCCACATCTGACATTTAGATGTTGAAATACTATCAAGTCAGTGTTGCAGAATATTTTCATGATGGCAGTATTACTCCAAGGAGTCTGATCAAGGAGCCAAAAAACTGAATAACCTCAGGCATTTTTTTTCTCCTGCTGCATCATCTATTGGAAAGTTTCTCTCAAGGTGCACATTCAGAAATTGTGATGAAGTAGCCTGACATAATATGGAAAGACTAGAAAGTGACTTAATGAGTTTAAAGTGCAATCCTAACTTGAATAGAGGTCATGTTGTAAAGGTCAAAAGTGCTCAAGCTGGTGATAAAATGAGCCTTTGTTGTAATTCACTTCTGTTAGCTACTTTGGCTTATGGTGCCACAAGTGGATTGTACTGGGTTTTCTTAGACATAGGCCCTCAAACTATATATTAATTGATATATAAACATGTCAAGACAGATTATGACTGCAGAAGTGGTTTTTTTAACAGCTGCAATTAATAGGTGAAATAGCTTGAGTCCTATTGTGGATTTTCAAGGTTAGAGACTGGAAGAAGTGTTTTGAGTTATAAACTTAACATACCTGTGCAGGAGTTGAAGATGGACTCCTGACACTTTCCTGATTGAAAATGTGAGAGAAATACTCAGTAGGTGCTTTGTAGTGGACTCAACCTGTAAATGCAATCTCTTGGGCTCTTTACATGTTCATCTGTATGCCTGCCTTGCTGAAGTCAGCAGCAGCTCCCTTCTTCCAGTGTGGGCGTTACAACTGGCAAGTCTTTACTCCTGATCATGTGTACTGGAGAGACTAAAATGCTTTAAAGGGTACAGACCTGATGCTAGCTGCCAGAGTATTTCAGGATCTTTTTTTCTGCCGCTTCTTTCCTTTCACTCCCATTAGGTGTCATATTAGAAAAGTGCTTCACTAATATGGTATTACAACTGAAGATATAAATCCACAGATCAGGCAGGATAAAGGTTCGGACTTCAACCTAGTTATTGCATTGCTTCATTTTTCTTTTTTTATAGGTGGTCACCTTGATTGAGGCTTGTCTTTGTTATGCTTTTTCCAAGTACTCAAGAAAATACCATATTACAGATACCCTGTCTGGCAGTGATGTGTGCAACATCGAACTTTGAGTGACCTATTTGAACAGATTAGGGATGAGTAGAGCAAATATCCTGTCTCAGTATGTATAAAAGACATTGCACGGTAAGTATGGTGCTGCTGTAATGCACATGACTTTCTGTTAGGCAGGCAGAGAATGAGAACTTTTGAATGCAGTACAGATGGTTTACTGCTATCGCTGTGTGTGACTTAGAAGGAAATAGCAATACTTAGGCTGGATGTTCATTGGTAAATGAAGCATGTGAAAGATGTTCCTTCTGATGATATTGCAACCAAATGGTTTTGTCAACAGTGAAGGAGGGAAGAAAAAGATCAAGTGTTCTGTTCTGGGTGGAGGCTTGATCAGGCACTTTTGTCCCAACAGCTGCATTTGAGGGTTAGGGGCAGAGTCAGGGGTTGCAGTTCCCTAACCACTGCTGATAAAGCCTGTTCCTGTTTTTGAAGAATGTTTGTCTCACTGTTCATCTACTTTAGGCTCTGTATGTCCTGGGAAAATGAGCTGGCAAAGTCATGAATGGTCTTATGGCAGAAATTAAACCAGGATTATGTCAGAAACTGAAGTGTGAGCTTGGAGGAGAGGAAATAGATGAAGACCAGAGGCAAACATGTGCCCTGAAGGTATGTGGTGGTAGCAGTGGCCCATGCAAGCTCTGCAAGCCTCTTCTAAGAGCTTGGAAGGATCAACCCACAAGGATCAAAGTGAAAGAGTCCAAGAAGCTGGAAAAGCAGTGAAGGAGGGGCTGGGGTCTGAGGAGATGGCTTTTTGGATGAGGAAGGAAGCTTCCTCAGAGGATAAAAACATTGTTCCTTCCAGGCAGGAAGAGGATAAACAGGAATGCAAGGCTGTGCTGTTGAAGAGTGGACAGAAAGGGTTGATGTTTAGCATAATGAGACTTGTCATCTTTCTCCACATGATCTGGCTGGAGCTTCTGTGAAAGAGATGGATGAAGACTCAGAGGTGTGCAGGGATATGATACCCTGGAGGACTGTCAGGTGAAGCAGCCTTGCCCCACGGTGGGCATCTGGTGGCTGCCAGCAAGTAGTCTTACTAGAACCCTCTCTCAGTTTAGCAGGTGGGGTGTTAATAGTCTATGTAATGCCATGAACAGCAATATTAGTCTTGATTATTTTTTTTTTAGTTCTCTGTGATTTTGGAAATCTTGAGATGGTACAACTCAAACATTGTTCCTTCCTCAGCACTAATGAGTGCTCACTTCTGTAGAGCTAAGTAGTTCTTTGTTCTGCTCCATCCAAATGTTGAGCTATAAGCTTTGTATACTCATGCTGTAAATAATTATTTGCATCTAATGAAGAAATGATAAAGCACACTGTGTTCCCTGCTTCTTAAAGGTAGCTTAGATGTGTTTTAATGATCCGTGTATTTGTGCTAGCTATGTAGTTGCTAAGGGATACTAGCTATGTACTTGTGTAGGGGGCCTAGCTACAGAGAAGGCAACAAGGTCTGCCCATCCTTGGTAGCAAATCTCTAGCTTGTGCCTTTTAGGGTGCATAAAACCTGATAGTCACCGACCCCTAGATTAAACAAATTCTGAACATGTCGGATTAAACAATTTCTATAATCAAGATACCTGACAATCAGATGGCAATTTGCTATAGTAACTCTGATGGCTAAAATCATGGTGTTAATACACTTAATGTAAATGTGTTTCCTGGCAGTGTTTTTCATTTTGAAGACATCGAAGGTTGAATAGCCAAAACACTTAATGTGAACAAAACAAAACATTTACCAAAATAGCACTTGAAAGACAGACTTGTACTGCTTATACAAGCAGAGTCAAAAAGCTATCAAAACAATGAAGTAGTCTGGAAATGGGAAGAGAAGACAAAACCTAAGGAATAATCTAAACTTGGGATAAGGATCATCCTTGGGATGAAGGGAGTCTGCTTGGCCAGTATTTTGTACTGTCCTGGTAAGATCTGTGACCTGTTGCGTTGGCTTTATATGAGGGGGTTTTTTGGTAGTGGGGGAGGGGCTGCCGAGGTAGCTCCTGTAAGAAGCTGCTATAAGCTTCCTCAGCTGCAATTTGGACCTGCCTCTGACCAAGGCCAAGTGAATCAGTGCCTCTGTGAATGATCTATTTAAGAAGGGTGCAGGACGTGCCCTGCCCAGGCCCTGAGAAGTGTGACCATGGCTCAGCCTCAGCCCAAGCTCAAGCCCTGCTGCAGCTCCAGCCCAAGAGCCACGAACTCTTGAAGAACCAGTAGAAGAAACCTGTGGTGGAGAGAGAACAGAACAACTGTGCAGACACCAAGGTTGGTGAAGTAAAGAGAGGGAAAAGGAGCACAAGTTCCACTGCAACCCACGGTGAGATGGCAGGCTGACCAACCTGCAGCCCATGGAAATACAACAGTGGAGCAGAGATCCATGTGAGAAGGTTGCTGAGCTGGAAAAAGGCTGTGACTCTGCTGCAGCACAGAATTCCCACAGTCTGTGGGAAGAACTGCACCCCACAGATGGCAAGTGCATACCAAAGCAGTTTGAGGAAACTGCAGCCCATGGGAAGGCTCACATTGGAGAAGTTCATAGAGGACTATCTCCTGGAGGGGAACACCATGTGGAAGCAGAGGATGAGTGCAAGGAGTCCTCCCCACTCCTGAAGAGGAAGAAGCCACAGAACCACCATGTGGTGAACTTGTTGCAACTCCCATTCCTGTCCCCCTGTGCTGCTAATGGGCAGATGGTAAAGGAACTGGGAAGAAGCGAGGGGTGGGGGAAGGTGTTAAGATCTGATTGTATATCTCATTATTCCACTCTGATTTTACTGGTAACAAATTTTTTTTGTTGTTTTTCCTGAAGTTGAGTCTGGTTTTTGCCTGTGACCATAACAGTGAGTGAACCCTCCCTGTCCTTTGTCCTACTGTGTTTTCTTTTCCTTACCCTACTGGGGGAGGGGTGTGGGAAGGAGTGAACAGCAGCATGGTGCTCAGTTGCCCACTGGGCTTAAACCATGACACCTGTGAATTGTCTAAGAAGAAAACTCAGCCAGAAAAAGCCTCAAGTGCTGTATTCCCTGGGTCAGCTGTTCAGGATCACTCACTGCCTCTTGTTAAATTTTGAATATGCTCTTGACTTGCTATTTGTCATCTTTTTGGAAACTCATGTTCCAGTTCTTGTACTGTGGGTTTTGTCTTCTCTTACTTTGACTTTGCAGGGGAGGGAAACTTTAAGCATTTGTCTTACTGCTGATATATCTTGTACAAACTCAGGCAATTTTTCCTGAGTGAAACATAGGAAGTGTGTGTCTTCTTTCAGATTATAGCAGTTATTCTTAGCACTGAGAAGCAGAAATATAATCTGTCAATTTCTTTATGCTGTTTCTATTTTTGTTTTCATTTTTTAAGAAATGCTAAAACCCAAGAGCTGTTTCTTACTTGCTGTCTACTGACAGATGCAGAGTTTTACTACTCTGTAAGCACACTGTTGTGCGCTGTATCCCTCCTTGAAAGGCTTTCCTTACCTGCTGTCCTTCCCAGCTGCTTCAAATTGGTATGCTTGATCTGAAGCAAGCTGAAAATCGTTGACTATTTGGGTAGTCTGAGCAGTATTGTACAACTTTCTTGCTAGCCAGTGGCAAGCATGGAAATTAGTGTGCTCAGGGAAGTATCCTTTTAAGAAGCATGCCTCATCATTGGGAAGGAAGGTAGCTGTGGGTGTGAGATCTTATATTTTTCAACAGGTTTTGTACTCAACCCTAGAAGAAATCTAGCTAGTGTATTTCTATTTTTTTTTGAGGGGGGGGAGGGTGGGTAAAACCTAATCACTACCAAAAAAACCCCAACAAACCTGAACATTCTGAACTTCTGTAAATCCTGTTCTGCCTCCTCATGTTTGGTTTAAGAAGAGGTTTTCTTCTGGCTTTTCTCCTACTACTCTCTCTTACAGCCAAACCAAGTTCTTCCTGCTGTTGCATCTTCCTCAGCCTTTGCATTTAAGGTGGTTAAGAGTCTTGTTGCCTCTGTATAGCTTACAGTGAGTCTCTACCCTCTACTTACCTGCTTTGCCTTAGTTATGGGTCTTTCTTTATCCTTCATGTCAGGAGCAAAAGTGTATGAAACCAATATAATCTCCCTGGTTTTGTAAAGACAGTGATGATTAAAGCACTGTAGCAGCGTGTTTGCATGCTTAGAAAGTTGGTGATGCTTTTAAGTTACGTTGCCTTCACATTTTAAGCTTTTTGCTCTAATGACAAACAGTAACTTTATATTTTAATGAGATCTTAAATTGTAGAAAAGTTCATTCCCCCAGGTCAAACTTCTTGTTTGCAAGGGATGGAGGTTTGCCAATATGCTGTGCTTGAAAGGAATCATTGTGCAGTATTTGTCCTTTTAAGCCATCCTACTCCATAACTGCATGCTATCAACTCAAGAATGCTGCTTTTTATGTGAGAACAAGCATAAAGACATGGAAAACAGATCTGCATCTGTTGATTCTCAGTTGATGTTCAAACTGAGGCTTAATAGGTGTGGAATATGTCAAAATAAATCACCTAGACATTCCATTTATTTATTAATAAGCATGCATCTACACCTTGGTGTAGTCTGTTTGAATGAGGCTTCTCATGCAAATCATGCTTGCTACAGCCTAAGCCTCCCTGGCCTGAATAGCCTTCCTCCTCTTTCAGAGCCAAACCCCAGCAGTTGTGATGTGACTTGAGAGCGGTTTTCTCCTCCTGGTTTCAGCTGCTGGGTCCCAGGGAAGGAATTGGTTGCCATGGCATGGTTGCGGCTCCTGCACCATGCTCCTTGCTGGCTCACATTGTTTATCCCTGGTAAAGAGAATAGATTTGGCTTTGGTACAGCCATTCATTATTTTGTGCAGGGCAGGTACTACTGCTGTGGGGTGGCAATATAGTCTGCCAAGGAAAATACTTGCTAAAGTGAAGGTGTGAGGCATATATGTAGGCCTCCTTAAAACAGAGAAGCACACTAGGTTCACTTCTGTTTGCGCAGTTCCTGTTTCTGCCATTCCTGCCGCGGGCAGTCTTGTTGAGGAGGGATAAGAGATCTGTTGCTAGTTATCTGGAATTTATTTTTAGCTAGGAGATAATCCTGAAATGGAAATCCAGAGTCAAGTTACATCTGCTCTTTATTGCTCCAGTTCTCCTTTATATCTATTTTGTGGATTATTAATACATGCAACACTTTGTGGCCCTACTGTGGAGAGCAAAAGGGAAGTTTTACTGATGACTGATTTTTCCAACTGCTTCACTTGAAGGTAGAAACACCAGATACTTTTGTATCTAATGCTAATGCTCTCCTCTGATCCTCAAAGGGTGATTTAATGGTAGCCAGATGTTAGTCACTGTTAATCTGCATCCCACGAGTTCCCGGCATTAAAGCTATTATTGTCTTTTATCCTTGAATTTGGAAGTTACTGCAATTCACTTGGTATTTCAGTTTGGCATTTGATGTAGAAATGCTGAGCAGTGTGATACAGTCTGTGTGCTTGGCAGTGAAGAAAAATAGTGCTGGCTGTGGCTTTCATTGTATCTAGGAATCAAATTAACATTCAATATTTCTAGGTTGTGATCCCATCTGATTCTTCCCATGAGTGCACATATGCTTAAGTCTGTATACCCATCACCAACTTGCTGATAAGACATTGTCACAATTAAGTAGGATGTGTCTAAAGAAATCCCAGTATTTGTGGCCTAAATATTCTTTCTTATATCTGTTATCTCAAATAATGAAAGATGTTTGTCTTTCCTTTACTGGGGAATTCTGGTACTGTGGAAAACAGTACTAGAAATGTCAGTAGTGAGTAAAAGGCTCATTATAACATGTGGAAAAGCAATAATGAAACTTGATGTAAATAGCTTTCTGCTGGATGCCAAGATAGCTTACTAGGTACTAACCACTTGTTCAATGTTATTGCTGCTTCCATCAGGGTATGTGTGAAGATCCAGAGGTATCTCAGCAATTGTAGTAGCCTGTTCTGGATCAGAACGGTTGCTTTAGTTTGCTTGAGTAACCACACTTGATTAGAAACAGTTGCCAAGCTCCTTTCTGTCCAAGATTCACTTCCTCTGATGAAACAGATATATTAGAGAAGCCTGTTGTGTAAGCACTATTGAACAGATGAAAATGTATCATGAAGTTGTTTTGGAGCTATGGGCTTTTGAGCTTAGCAAAAAACCTAGCCATATCCTCCTTTTTTATCTTAAACGATTCCAAGGTATCAGATTTGGATTCTTAAGAAAATAATTTTTATTTTAAAATTATTCCCACCCAGGATGCAATTAAATACTACTTAGTTACAAAAAAAAAGTTTAAATATGGATTAAGCATTAAAAAGAGCAATATATCTGGTATGTTCAGTGATAGTGCTGAGCAGTTTTATTGGAAAGCAGTCTTTGCAGGTCAGTGTGTTTATCACTTGCAGGGACAGTGATCGGGACACAGCCTTTCTGTACTTGTTATCACTGCTAAAGGTAGATGGGTTACACAGGTGTAACCTCTAACTTGCTATGTTCAGATTATCAACTTCAGATGCTGTGTATGTGGCATCACTTTTTTGTTAAAAATCCAGACATGGCCCATAAATCCCAGGCTAAGAATTCAGGCAAGAATGTAAACTTACCTTGAGCTTGCTACAGTTTACATGGCTCTAGCTGTTTGTGCCTTGAGGACAAAGTAATATGGTTCCAGAATATTATCAGTACCACTATCTTCAGACTCATAGCAATGCCTAGGTTTGTAGAGGAGATGCTAATAGCAAGCATACACAGAACAAGTATTCAAATCAGGTAAAACAGCTGACTTGTGAATATATTACCTGAAACACACTGACCTCTTCAACACAGAGCAAGGATAAATCTGTAATATGTTGTGGTAATGACCTATAATTTGGTGACGGACTTTTTTTTCCTCAGAGCTGAGGTGTTCTCATTTGATGCATTAGCCAAAAAAAAAACCTAAGCAGCAGCTGAGGACAGCAACTCAACTGTCCTAAGGATAATTAGACTAGTGCCTCTTAGTCATTTGTACATTCCATGTAAATGCATATAGAAATGTCTAGACATTTTTATTAAAAAGGTATTGATTGAATTCCAACCTAAAGTGGGTCTAAGTGCTCTGTTGCAATGCCTTTGGAAGCAACCAAGTAACTTTAAACCTTCAGTCTTTGGGAATGCTCCTTTTCTTGTACACCATCTGCACACACCTGTGCATTCTTGGAGTGTAATTGCTGGAATAAATGACTGCAGTCTTTAACAGCTGTTTGAATAGTGTCCAATACTGTTTGTCTGCAAAGCAGCCTGAATTGTCATACCTTAAATTTATGGCTAATGGTACTCAGAACTGAAGCTAGTTACAAACCTGCTGCATTTCTTCTGACTCTCGCTATGCCTACATTCATAAGTTGTCTGTAGGTACGTTTCTAATATTTAGGCTATTTTTCATAACAAAGTTTGAAATTAAAACAAACATACCCCATTCGGAAGAAACTTTTAAATATAGGACTGAAATTGTCTTCAACTATTTGCTTTAAGTCTCCTGATGGTGTACCTGCTTTGTCCTGTTGGCAGGAGGAAACTACGTTGCATTCAACTTACTTCGTAAAGTGTGCAATTAACTTTCACCTTTGGATACAGAGAGCCCAATAGACTTAATCATGATGACAAATCCTTCTCTGAGAATGACTTAAGAGGAATGTAAAATTAAGATACTTGCTCACGTAAGTAGATGAGAACCTGGTCCTTAAAAGTTACAGTATCAGATGTAGTCAGACAAAAAGTTCTTTCATAAGTATTTGGAGAGGATTTAACAAAGCAGGCAACAGTTCTGGCTAGTTCAGTGGTTTGACTTGAGTACTGGCCTTTGAGTGTAAGGATAAACAGTACATACAAAACTGTGCAACACTTTATTCTGGTTGATAAAACCTAAAATGGTACTGCTGAGTAGCTTTTCTAGATCTCCAGTTTTCCATCAGAAGTAGTTATTTCCTCTTGTGGTTTCAACTTGCACGTAGGTATGATAGACTCAGCTGATTAGATCTGACTCGTCTAGGTGGGCATTGGTTACTGCTACTTCAGCTAGCAAGCAACCTGTGGGGAAGTTGCTCTTTAATCAAAGACCTGATCTGCCTAGTAAGAGCAGTGGTAATCACTGGGCCCAGATTGAGGGAGCACAGGAATTAGACAAATCCTTTCCTCCTGTCCTTTGAAAGTCATGCTCTCCTCTCATCTTCTATCACCTTCACAGTTGCAGAGATCCTTTTCCCCCCACACACACACTTTTGAGAAGTCTGTAAGGCTTGTCTGACTTGGCTTTTAGCTCACCATGCAATTTTAGTGCTGGGGTGTAACCACAGGCAGTGGTGTTCCATTTTAGAAAAGCAAGTAGAAAACAAACTCTGAATTTTTCTGTCTTGAAGCGTTTTGTTTTGAATAATTTTATATAAAATAGAGGAGCTGGGAGGGTTTCCTGGCATTAAAATGATTAATGTTCAGAAATCCTCATTTGCATTTTGATTAAGGGCAAACTGTTGGTAAGTCTGTTCCCGCCCTGCATGAAAACACACCATCATGGTTTGATGGCATAGTTTTTCTCTGACATTCAGAAACACTGTTTTAAAAGCATCTAAATGCAGAACAGCATAGCTCAGAGAGCCTGCCTAATGACTGTTTTTTAAAATGTAATGCTAAATTAGCATTCCATGAGCACAGTAAAACACAAGAGGTGGAACAGAGTGGGGTTTTTTGGTAGCTGAAGATGACACAGAAACCAAAACATGGTGAAGGTCTCTGTGCTTTCAGCGACTAAAAGTGACGTGGTGCTAGTAGCCAGTGAGGGATGTTGGGTTGCTGGTCCCCTTGCAACCTGGCAGCTTTGCACTTCTGCAGAGTGGTGCTACAGTTGATGTGACAGCTTAGCCTGTGGGAGTTTATTATATAGGCTTAAAGGCACAGATGATGGAGCCCCTCTGCTGCTTTTCTGCTGTCAGAGGCACAAGTGCAGTGGAGGTGAGAAGTTGAGACTGGATGATGTCAGTGGCCTGACTCAAGGTTGGGTGGAGATGAGACAGGGCTGAGCTTAGCACCAGATTTATTCCATATCCTTCTGCTGAGGACTTTTTGGCCCATGAAGGAGATCTGGTACATGTGTCTGAATATTAATCTAGCATGGTCTGTCTGGGAGAAGACTATGCTCCATGACTGGAGCCCAAAATACTTCAAGATGCTGTGCTCTCTGCTAGAGTTGAAAGAATATAATGCAGCTTTGGTCTCCTCTTTACTAGAGGTTGGAAAGGTGAAGTAGCAGATGACTTAAAAGAAAATGGACTGCACTGTACAATATTGTAACATGGGGGCTCCTTTTTCATGGTAATTGTGTCCGTTTGTTAACCTTGTGAACAGCAGAACCATGTGCAAAGTACATTACCACAATTTTCATGATTTATATCCAAGTTAATTTTAAACAGTTGTTATATACTTTAGTGACCAGAGGTAGCAGCATCTGGAAAAAGTCTCAGGTTTTGGTGTCACATGAAGGAGATGTACACATGCAGTAACCTCAGTCACAGCACCTCAGGGGTTTTTTTTGGTTGTTTTTTTTCAGGTGTCCCTGTTATGTGGGAGGGGAGAAATGGTTTGAGTCTGAAGCAGGGAGACATCAGTACTGCTTATTCATTCTTGGAGTAGTTGTCTCCTAAATGTCTCAAACTTAAGCAATTAATAAGTCCATCATTTGTATAGCTTATCTTTAAAATTACTGTTTCAGCATACAGTAGCCTTCCTAGTTAGTAAATACTTTAAATGAGACTCTGGTTGTGCAAGATCACATGCTTCCAGTATACCTGAAAAAGAGCTAATGTCAGATCTTACCTAAGCTACAAAATAAAAACAAAAAGGAAAATAACATATGTTAATGTGTTCCATTCTTTTATGTATAGACAGTGTTTCTAGTGTCTTTGTCAGCTGTGGAGAAGCATTTTAATCTTCTGCCCCCATAGAACCCTGGATCCCAAACTGTGTCAGACTTTGACACAAAGGCTTTACAAACAAGATCCAATTAGTGACTAAAGAGGAAAAGTTCTTCTCAGGGTGGATGTCTGGATTCAGTGAAGAACTGTAAGGACTTCTGTGATAATTAGCAATATTCCTCAAAACAGTCTGTAATGAGAAATAGTTTCCATAGTACCTTAGGTCTCTCTCCATCTGCTTCTTGGATTGATTAATGGAAGAGTTGGACAGGGTTGAGCGGAGAAGGCTTCTTGTAGTCCCATGGCCCTGCCTTGTGCTCAGGGTTAGTGAAACTGCTGCTTACAGCTGTGGAAACCGTTAACTGGTGAATGCAGGTAAAGTAACTTGCAGTTTAATCTAAGTGTGCTTGCATACCTACTATGCATCAACCATTAATAAACCAATATATGCAAGCATGTAATCACAGCTACAGCTTTCAGGACTGTACGATTGTGTGTCTGCCTGTTTGCTTCCCTAAGACAGTCTTTTTCATTTAAGTCAACAGTGAGATTTTTTAGCTGCTCTTTTGAACTGAGCAGCAACTAGAACAATGGAAACCTTTAAATTGTGCATTCTTCCCTAATGTGGCTCTCCCCTCATTTTGGAAAGTGACTCACAGGCTAGGCCTGCCATAGTTGCCAGAAAATGATGCAATTTGGATAATATAATATCCCACATACAAACCAAAGG
Source organism: Mesitornis unicolor (assembly GCF_000695765.1). Taxonomy (NCBI): domain Eukaryota; kingdom Metazoa; phylum Chordata; class Aves; order Mesitornithiformes; family Mesitornithidae; genus Mesitornis; species Mesitornis unicolor. The sequence continues at coordinate 59,744 of NW_010179551.1, forward strand.
CTATTTAGAAATTGGGCTGATAAGAACAAAAAAGAAAATAGCTTCATATCGGATGCATATCTCAATTTTTAAGTCAGTATAATTGTATGTGCACTTAATAAATACAGAGTTAGTGCAAAAGGCATAAAGAAAAGCTGTGTTTCTTGAACCATGTTTTCAGATTACTACAGGGTGGGTAATCCTCTTCTACTGCTGTCTACCTTGTGCCAGCACTGGTTCACGCAGCCAAGCTGTGACAGACCAAGGATTTGATCTGGTCAAATGCTAACATATGTATCTTGTGAAGTTGCATTAGTTCTCAGAACAATCAGTTCCCTGGTCTCCCGCTACCACAGCCCCTGAGGCACTGGTGTAGCCAAAAAGTGGAGGGAAAATGCAGGCAAGAATAAGCATCAGAGAATGGGAAGGGAAGGGAAGAGGGGGTACCTGCTAACTTGTTCAGTGGCCATCTATTTGTACCTTAAAGCAACCCAGGAATGGTGACCTTAGCCTCAGTAGAGTGGCTTGAGAATCTCAGATGCATATGTCCTGCATATTAAAATGAGATGTTTCTTTCTGTACCCACCCTGGCCCTGCTTCCATATCCCAAAAGCTGATGTTTGCTGATGGCCCTTGTGCTGCTGGTGGGACCTGAGGAAGGGCTGCCCCGGGAAGTAACTTCACATCCCTGGGCTGCCTTTGCAGCAGCATCTTGGGGTGATCCATAACTGTGACAGACAGTATATGGGGCTCCTGGCCAGTGCCTGGCATAGGAAGGTGAAATGCTTTAAAACAGCATCAAAAAAGACTAGGGCCAAAGTCTTTTCCATTACAAAATTATAAAGAGAAGAGAGGCCAACAGGTAAGATTTGGTGGGAAAATCAACAGCCCTATAAGCTCTATTTTGTCCTCCTTCTTTTGTTCTTCTGCCTTTTGACAGATGTATCAACTTGAATTCTGTTGCTTTGAGAATGTATGTGGAATTTCATTTGCTACTTACCATCACACTTTCAGATGTCTGACCCTGGCCTGCAAATACAGTATACTATGTATACCCAAGATAAACGAACTCAGTAGCATGTTTTTATTACTTCATCTCTGTCATTGTGTTCTGTATTAAAAACTAAACAGTGAATAAAAATTGGCATGTAAACTGACCCACCTGTATTAAGCACAGCACAAAGCAAGGTTAGTTGACATGTTCAGCCTGTGCACTTTACTTCCCTGTGTGATATAGTGGTGGCTCTGCCTCTTAGAGTGCTTTTCTGCTCCTGACTATTGCAACCAGAATACAAACAGATGTTCCTGGTAAGAGTGTTAAATATAGTGCTGAATGCAAGTTCATCATAATTTAAACTTCTTCCTGAAAGAGGTCTTTGCCCTTTGACTGTTCCTTACCCAGATCACATCTTGGACTTAAAAGGAGTTAGAGAGGAGGTCATTATTTGACTGCCTTCTACTTCCAGAGAGGTATTTCTCATTTATGCACTGATGTGACAGGTACCATTAGAAAAGATTACTCTTCCACAAACCTGTAACTAAAGAGCATTGAACGTCAGATATTGTTCATCCCGATGCAGATAACTGTCGAAAGTCAGAAATGCATTGCCCAAGAGATTTCCACAGTGCATGGTTCTAAATAGATGTAAAAAAAGCCCTCATGCAACAACAAAAATGCCCACCAAAACAAAAGATACTTAAACCATAAATAAAATGTGTTAGACATTAGGAGAGCAAAGTACTATACTGCTTGATACAATTTCTGCAAAACTAAAAAGGGTTGCAATGCATTCCTGTCCTCAATCATTTATTTCAAGGCATGACCCTGAGTTGCATCCACATTACTTCAGTACTTCAGTATTTCTAGATGATTTTGAGTGTCAGTAAATACTCTGTTTCCCCTTTCTGAAAACTCTGACAATGTGAACTTACATGTGTTGAACAGGGCTGAAACAACTCCAACACTTAGACTGGAGCTTCACTGTGACAAGATCTGTGGATCCAAACCTGGGTAACTGCAGGGCTGTTGGGGAGCCTTATGCATGTTTGTAAGTGTGCATACTACTAATGGAAGCTACTACAATAATATAAATTTGTATTTTGAGTCTTGGTAAAATAACAAGAAGTTGAGTCAAATTCTGTAAAAAAAACTTCTAGCTTTTAGAGAAGATGCAACATGAAGACAGTGACAATTGCTGAAAACTATGAAAACAAATAGGCTTAAGATTTGTCACACAGGTATTTTGTTATAGAAAATTAAGTTACTTTGTCAGAGGACCAAGAAGAGACTGGAAAAAGACTTCCTTGAACCAAAGAACTACCATTCTTTACAGGTTAGTTTTTGTTCTTACATACGAAGCTGCTGTTTCACCTAAATAACTTAAATGGATAGCATACAAATAATAATACAAAGGCTGTGTTTGACTTCTGGCCACTGTGAAATGGTGGTAATTGGCAATACAAAGGCAGCGTTTCAGTTTTGCTCGTAATAATTTTCTAATAAAACTCCTCAAAGTAGAGGCAGATGTGTGGTTACTGCTATACAGCAATTACTCTAATGTATGGTGCTGTCTCTTAAGTAAGCAAGTATCTTCATTTTAATTAAAGAAAAAAAAAGTGCACCTAAAGTTCGATTAGGAGCCTCATAGAAATGCTGTAAAAATTAGCATATAGGATGGTCTAACCATAACACTCAACATCAGAAAGACTGGAAGTTAATGATCTGCCAGTAAGCACTGCCAGTAGTAGGATACACATCTACTGAAACTAGTGTAGAAATGCTATGCATGATAAAAAAACAAACTGAGAACTTTATGAAAGAAAAAGTAAAATTTTAGAGTTTTCTTCTAAACCTTTGCTTCCCTAGAGTTTCCTTGACTCTGTTTCTTGTTCAACACAGTTGGTGTTTCTCTCTCCAGTTGTAAATATTTCAGCTTGAGATGTGGTGTGCTTGTAATGCAGCACGGTAGTGGCAGGAAAGTATTTTTTAAAAGCAATTCAGAATGGAGCAAAGGCAGTGCTTATGTAAAGCAAGCTGTGTGAAAGGAGTGTACTTTAATTCAGGAATAACATGTATTTATGAATGTAGAATTAAGTTACTCAGGTTTTTACTAACAAGCTGCTCATATCTTAAGACTGCATCTGCCACCAGAGTGGTATTGAAAACAACAGCTTATCTTTCATTTAACATGTTTGCAAAAGAATCAATTGGCAAAGAGAAAAAGCTTATTTCTGAAGGATAAATGCTTATGCTTTTCATGGCCAGCCATCCTGAATACAAAGCACTTTTGTGCAGATATACAGAAAAGAATAATTTCCAGCTCTTTGTCTGAGTAAGGGGGATATCTTTGAGTAGCAACATTATGCTGTGGGTATGCTGGGCACATTCTGCTATTTTCAATAGAGCTAAGAAAATTAAAGACAATGTACTTGCAACAATCAGTTGATAGACAAAAGAATTAGTCTGGGATTTCTCTTAATACCAGGTTCACTGTCTGTTACTGTGCATAAATATAATTTATACTTGTTGAATAACAATATAAGCTATAAGAGTATTAGTGGGAAAACAGTTGCTGCTAAATACTTTGGTTTCCAGTAGCTACCAAGCGAGTTGAATAAACTTGCTGCTTGAGTAGGAGCTGTGTACGTCTCATCCAACCTACTTATTTCCCATCCCCATTTGGCTCATTAGGTTGGATGTGTGTTTTATCTTACTTTCATACACTTTCCCTTCTCACCTTAAACTGTCACTTTGATGTGCTTGCAGACTGCGTTGTCCTCACAGCAGTGCCCGGCAGAAGTATAGTATGAGTGACAGATGTTGGTCAGATGTTGAGTCACTGAGTGGGCAAAACTTGGAGTTTGCTCAGCTCTTGAATGTCCTTTGCCCAGCCGCTTGCTTTGATTGGCTGCCATGTTCCAGGTACTTGTGTTCTATGTTGACATCAAAATTCCTCAGACATCCATGTGTGTATACCTACAAACATTCTTTGCACCTAGATACTGGATTTTCAAGTTACCTTAAAAAAATTGGTAGTGGTTTTGGTTTCTTCTGTATGAATACTTACTAGCTCCCTTCATGAGAAGCCTATTTCTGACAGATCCATAACAGTTGAATTGTGGTTTTGATTTTTTTAAATTAAGCTTTTACCATGATACTGCGTAGCCTCAGTAGGCCTTAATCCTTCTGTGGTGTTGCAGCTGGGGTTACAAGAAAGGACATGTGCAGGTATCTTGTGAACAGTTGTTAAATTTCAGGGGACTGGACATTTGACACTAGGATAAACCTACAGTCTTCTGATAGCAAGTATGATGAAAGTAGTTGAATGCTTAATAAGCAGTTTGGATCCCAATGCAAAGGATTGGTTTAAGAACTTGATGCCATAGGAGATGGGGTTGCTTTGCCTTTCAGTGAAATACGACTTGGCAACCAGATAGAGATCTACTTTTCCACTTTAGAGAAACTCCCCTTACCATAGCGTGGTGATGAAAATGCACCACCAATCTAGGCAACTTGGAAATGGCTGTCTCCAGAAATGTCTCCTGCTTGTAAGCTGGTACTAGAAGCAGCGAAAATTTTAGCAGCTGACTCCATTACGAAGGAGCAAGAATAGCAAGAGGATTTGTTTCATCTGAAATAGAGGAAAGTTGTTATGAGAGTCTTTAGGTGTTTTTGCAGCCTGGTGAAAAAAAAAAAATAATTGTATCTGTGCACAGGAAAAACCTGCATCTGTGGACACATGGGATTTTAGCTGGGCTTTTCATTTCATTGCAAGCACATTTCTACTCCTGAAATGTAGTCTTAGAGTTTAACACTCATGTTCAAAATTAGGAACAGCTGGGCTGTTAAGTTTCTTTGAATATACGTATTAGTTTTCTTGAGGAGGAAGGGAA
>NW_010179551.1:64646-72519 GCF_000695765.1 Mesitornis unicolor
TTTTGATTATGTTGCATCTTCATATGGAAAGCATGCTGTTTAAGGATTTGGCTGGGTATCAGAAGACTTACATTTTAAATCTTGGACGAAGGTAAATTTGAGATGAAGGCGAATGTCTAAGCATGAAGGCGCTCTGTGTCAGTTAGAACCATGTATTGCTTAGTTTTAAGTTGTATCTCTTAGTGTAATTGTGCACATACTCCAGCACTTCCTTTTGGGCTCTTCCCTCCTATTTTCATAAGAATTTCTTGAGCAGTTTTGTATTCAGTATTTCAGCAAAATCTACTGTGACCACAAGCGACTCCCCTCCCTTGTTCAAGCACATATTCCAGTGCTCAATTCAGACTTCCAATAACTCTGTTTGAATTGATCTGACTGTGCAGATCTTGTGCATTCCTTATAGTTGGGCAAATCTTTCTTTTGCCGAGGTACTGCTGTATCTTGTTCTTGATGTGGTCACCCACTTTCAGACCTCTGTCAACATTGTCTACCAGACTTTCTCTTCCCCTCTGTAAATCTTTTTATCTTGCTATCCTGGCATCCATCCTGCTGGTTCCCCCTATCTGGCTGCTCCTGTGACTGGCTGTTCCTGCCCATTTTTCTTGTTGACAGGAAGTGTGTGGCATGGTGGTGGTTGCACTCCTCTTCCTCTCACCCGTAGCAGTTGCTTTCCCAGCACTGGTGGATGACTGGCATCTCCTTTCTTTTCATTACTGCCTTGCCTGTGACCCCACAACCTGGTCAATTCACTGTTTGTATTGGGTATTTTTAATATTCCTGGTTAAACTTATAGCATGGTCTAGGAGAGATTGCTGTGAAAGCTAGTAGCATCTCCGTGGCCCTCTGTTACAGTAAGACTCTTGCTGCATGTGATGGTCAAGCTTTACAGGCTGCAACTACCAGTACCTCAAAACATGCAACTCTTCCTGGAACCATACAAACACATGCCCTACAAATGATAGGGGCAAGTGGGGATCCATTTTTAGGGTTGTGTGGCTTCTGGCTGTAGCTGCAGCAGCATCTTCCCAGTCTCTATGACCAGCACTGTGCAGGTGCTGTACTCACTTGGGATGAAGTGAGAAATGGAAAGAGGAAAAGGAGCAAATTCGCTGGTCAAAATAGCAACCTAAGTCACTTAGGTGTCAGTGTAAGGCTAAGAGTTAACAAGCTGTGATGGTCTGCTGATTAAGTTGATCGAAGTATATAGGTCATTAATAGGCTTGGCAGTGAGGTAAATTGACTTAAAATATTTTTTGGTTCAAGTTCCAGGGTGTAGGGGATGTAGTTTTATGTGTTTAAATTATTGTCTGCCTGCAGATCAGATACACTAAGTTAACTGCTGTTTATTAAGAAAATCAAGAGAGTGCTCCTGTAAAGCATTTTAATGTTTGTTCTCTCTTGTTTTATTCACTTCCACTTTAGTAAACACAGTTGTACTGAGTCTCTTTGGAGGAATCTTAGTATAGTAGTAATGTGTAATATTTTTTATGTGAAATGGCACAATAGCCCTTTATGCCTATTTAAGATGAAGCAATCTTTTATGACAATAGTAAAGTGTGCTTTAGCAGCCTAAAAATTAATTTCATAATGAAAGGGGGGTGATCAAGATGCCTGGATGCCAGTCCTGTGTTTCACTTAGGTGATTTACAAATAAGAATGGTTGACACTACTTCTGTCTTATAATACAGTGGTTTTTACATTAATTCTTGTACCTGAAAGCACTTGAAGATCCTGGGGGAGGTGGTACAGGAGTATTTCCCAAAGAGGCACTGCACTGGTGAAAGCAGTTTGTACCAATTTTGTCTCCATTGAACTTCTTTGGGTTTTTTTATTTTTTTTAAAAATTACTTATGTAGAAATCAATAAGCAAACCATTGTGTGCCTAAAGGTTTACTAAAGGGTTAGAGCAAGCTGGAAACACATTTGTTGCAGTTCAGAAACTCCATAACTAGTTTGAGATAGTCTCTAAAACTTGTCAAGTTTTTCCTTCTGATTTGACATGTGTTCCATTTTTATTTCCCCTTTGTGCATGAACAAGGAAAAAAAGGAACACTTTGTCTTACATTTGCCACTTCACATAAACCAGTGAGGTTTCCCATAAGTAGTCTTAAACATCCAAAAGTGTTTTTAATAAGACTTTTCATGCATATGGCATCTGCTGCCTGCTGGGCAATCCTACTTATGCCAAAAATCATGTTCAAATGGGGTGACTAGCAATGACTGTAGTGTTTTGGCTGGAGTTGTGCAGCTGCTCTGTGCCAAAGTACACTTTGGCTTAGGGTACTGCTGGTGAGGAGTTGCTTGCCTCTTTGCTTTTCTGCTGGTGGTTGATATGATGACAGTGAATAACCAGAGGCACTCTCAGCTTGTTCTGAGTGGCAACTGGAGCAGAAACAGTGTTCCAAGGCAGTAGAGCCTTGGTCAGCAGTGAATGAGCAGCAGTTGTGTTACAGGGTAAGTTAGCCAAAGCACATGGATTGTCTGGGTGAAGTCAGCTGATGACATAGATGCTGATAGCTGGTTTGCCCATTCAGATCACAGAAAATCACTGGGGGACTTTTTGGCAGCATATAATATTTTTTTCTGCATGGTACTTTGTCACATGGCAGTGGGGATTCTTGGTTGGTGCTAGGTGCCATAAATCAGACTTGATATACCATTGACCTGTTCATTGCCTTTGAGTCAGGTGGTATCCCACTAGCTCACTTTTTCCAGTGCTTAAAATCTTGTCTGGTGACTTGCAGGCTTTTTGTTGATTATGCATTTCTTGAACCTCTCTTACTGTCTTGAGTAATATGAATAGATAGCAGATTTTTATTAGTTGGTGATAACTCAGATTTGGTAGGCATATTACACTGTTTGTTCTTGGAGATGAGATTGTTTCATATGCACAGATGTTGGGAATGGTGATATTAAAACCCTTAACCTGAAGTGCTGTCACCAGAGTATGCTAGATACTTGTTGCATGAGCTACTACTAATTACACTGTTAAATTTTTACCATACTGATCACAATCAGTTTTCTTACTAGCATAGTGTTCAAACTAGTTCTCACTCTGTAGTACTGCTACTTTAGTACTTTAATATAAGCTGTTCCAAGGGATGATTTTAGAGTTTTACCAGTGGATCAGCCTGTTCTAACATTTAGTTTCTCTGTTCTGTTTTCTTAAAGAAATGGTTTTATTTGTGACTTTTAAAATATTGTCTAGAAAGGTGTGTTTGAGATGCCCGTGACTATTTTATGCAGCTTCTAGTCATATGTCCTCAATAAAAATTCCAATTTGCCTTGGCAAAATTGTAGCCAGGTCTTCAAGAAGATCTCATATCTATATATTGTATAGAAATTTTGGACGTATCCCTTAGTGTAAATCGGTGTTAACTGGCTGACTCCACTCTCTGTAGAGAATGTGGTTTTGAATTGGTATAATGATATGGTTCTGGAGGACCCAAAGTTTTGTTCAACAATTCTTTGTTTATAGTCTGATGATAAAGGTCAGACTGCAGAGGACTTGTGAATTCTTTTGCTGTTTTCTGTTATACAAAGGCTGCTTATCTTCAGTAATATAAAGCAATACCTTTGATATCTTGGGTTTTCATTTCTTTATGGATTATTAAATGCTGTTACACTGCTGCCTGCATTTTTCTCATCTACTGCAGGCCTGATTTGTGTGCATATGCTTCTCAAAATTTTATAGATGTGTCATTTAGTAGGTAGGGGAGTACTATCATTCCAGCCACTGAAAGATGGAGAAGAACATTGCTTGTGTAAGTATGGGATGAAAACAGAAAAAGGTAACAATAGGTGCTGTGCATGGAGTTTTTCACCTAAAGGCCTTGGTTTTAATTTTGTTTGTCTGTCCTTTATTTTTTTGACTTAGGACAAAGTTTAAACTCTGCAGACTCCCTCTTATTGCTGTTGTGCAGTGTTTACATAACACTAAATGTTTTTAATGACAGTTCAGCCTTTCACAAGCTGGTCCTTTCAGTCTTTACACTTTTTAAACATCTTTTTCTGTCATCTCTATTTCTTAATTCTTACTTGGCTGCTGTCCTGCACCTTTTTTTAAGTGTCCCAGATAACTATCTAGTAGCTGTACTACTTGGATCCTTTTTATGGTCTCTGTACCTGCATATTTGTTGCTAGTTGCTTTCACAAAAGTAACCGTTGACAGAGGTTAGACAATAAAAATATAAATACCTGAATCTGATCCAGTGGACTTGAACTGGTCAAAGAGTCAGAACAGCACCCTCCTTCCTGCCATGCTCGAGTTTAGTTTCTTGGTCTGCCATAGGTCTTCTGTGTGGCCTCGACGTGCTCTTTAGTCTTCAGCTCCTTTGGAGGTTTCTGCTGACCCAGCGGTATCAGTTGCCAAGTAAATATGTGGGTCTGCAGGTAGAGCTGTGTCTTTCTGTTGCTGGTCTCGAATCACGGAGTTGGCTTTAACATGTAGACAATGTACAAGTTTTTATGCTAAATTTACACTAAAGGTACTTCCCTGGGTCTCTTTTACCCTAGGAAATGTGTTGATTACACACAGGTGGTAGTGATTATGCTGGTCAATGTAACTGCAAAGAAAGGTAATAGCATATCCCTTTGGACAGCTGAGAACTAATACCTGCATGGAAGTCAATGTGCAGTGGTAACAGGCAAACACATAAAATACTGGATCTCCATGTAAAAATGACTGTGATGTTTCTCTAGCTGTATTTCTGTGTGTGGTTAATGTGACAGCTGCTAGAAGAGAATGTCTGGTAATGCACTGGAGTGTGTGAGAAGGTGAACAGAAGATACAGGTTACTTGATGGACAGGTTTGGTTTAGTTTTAGTAGTAGATTCATCAAAGTCACTTTTAGATAGATTTCTCTGTAGAGAATACAACTCTGTATTCTGTGGATTCAGATAGTAATTACTGCTGTGGCAGAGTGTAGGCTTTGGGTAAAGACTTACTGCATCTGTGACTTAAGATTAATAGGGCTATTGCATGTTGGAAGTGTGAAGGTTAACTGAAGGACCATTGGTTATTATTTCAAGGTAACATTTTTGTGGCTTGCCAAGGGTGCTAATCTTCTGCTACAATTCTACTCCTATGGGTTGCTTGGGTGACTATTAGATTATGCCTAGCCAAAACCTTTTAAATTGGTAAATCTGAAATACCATATGCTGTTTTTTGTGGGAATGCCTTAAACTGTACTACCACACTGCAGCTGTAGAAGACATCATAGAGCAAAGAAAACTTCAGTAAGCTGTAGCAAGACGGTATAATGCACAAGGCTAACCTATGGTCTTGAAGTCCACAATCACAGTGGTTTTCTAAAGCAAATGTGTGTTTGGGAGAATAATTTATTTTGCAGTATTTCTACACCAACAATTTCGGTACTGTATAAAAATGCTTTTGTTGCTATGTCTGTTTCTGTTTATCAAATCAGTGTCTATACAGACTGCTGAAATACTAAGTTCAGATAAATTCACATGCCAAATTCAGCTTCCTTCCATTTCAGATAAAAGCATTACTTGATTTGTAGGGTCAGAGTGAGACCCTTTGTGTTTGTATGTGGGACTTGCTACGGAGCTCATGTCTGCACTACCTGAAATTTCATTAGTGGTTTGAGTCTGTCGTCTGTCTGAAATTATGCTTTCCAGGGGCCACTGAGCTATCACTGCCAGACTAAGACAGGAAAGACTTGCGTTTCTGCTGTTGTGGTCTCTGCTGCCTGTTGGAGAGAGGGCTGTTAAAACAGGTGTAGGCTCTGCAGCTGGGTGTTGCACGTCAATCTGAGTTGTGTTAACTTTGTTGCACAGTTTGCAAGGTTTTTATAAGGGGACGGATCTGTTTCACCTTTCCTCCCTTTTCATCCCAATGAAAAAAACAATTCCTTGTGTAAAAAGTGATACTTCAGTCCACACTTTCCCAGATACCTTTTCCCTTAAGACATTTGAACACTCACCTAATATTTCCACCTCAATTGCTCAGGTAATCTGTTAGTTACTGTTCTTTCTGTTGAGAAGGATTAGGTGGGGTTTCTTAGTGAGAAATAATTGCTGTGGCTGTTCAGCCTCTGCCAGTGTAGTGAGCTCCCTTCCTGATACAACTTTCTCACTTGCCTCTTCACCATTTTTCCCCAGCCTCTGGCAGCTTGCAGCCAGGCCAAGAGTAGGGGGATAAGATGAGGGCATCCCTGTGACAAAAAGCCTGGGTTTTTTTTTTTTGTGTTGGCCCCTGCTGAGCATGTTATCTTGCAGAGCAGTTGTCAAGTTTGTTGTTTATAGCCAGTGCTAATTCTCAGTGTCTCAGCAACCAAAGTAGAGGCAAAGGCAACCCTGTTCTGATTGCAAAGGTTTGGGGGCTGCCATGAAACGCAGGCGCGTGTGCTGCTATTGACTCTTGGGGTGTTGCTGAAGAGTCTCTATTTTTTTTATTTTCATCACTTTAGAAGTGCTTAGTAAACGGGACTTGACTGCTGCTGGGTGCCCAGCAGCCTGTCCTGGCCACAGAGCTGTGCCCCTCCCAAGCAGGTTTCCTGAGCAACATGTGTCCTTGTGGACCCTAATCACTTATTAACCCACATAAGGGACAGCTGAATAAAGCAGATTAAAACAACAAATAGTATCTGTGCTGCCATCTTGTGAACCAGAATTTTATAACACCTTTAAGATTATTTTGTAAATGTGGCAGTGTTGCCATGGCAGCAAAAATGTGGTATGGAAAAATGCTGCTGAAATGATTTATTGCTGGCTTAGTGCACTGTGCGGAGCAGGCCAGTCATCACTGCTTCTTGCTTCTATTCATTTAAACTGAATATGAAGTGTATTACAAGAGCTTTGTTCAGGGAAATGAGTGCTGCAACAAACTTCACGCAGGTGTGTACAGCTCAACAAAATGTAGCAACGTACAGTGATATCCGCATTGTTTTAATACTTATGCATAAAGAATCCATACATGAATGTTTTGTAGTTTTCAGTGTAGCTCTTACTGAAAGTCAGTATCCTCCCTGGTGAAATTGTAATCATAACAGTAAGCTGAGGTGCTGCTAGATTCAACACTAGCTGGCAATGCAGAGATATGAGACTTCAAATTTGAACTGACTTATGGAAAGGTAAAAAACTACAGCACTACTAGTTAATACAAAACCTTTGCTTAATGCTGTGATGCTTATTTCACATGCTGAAATTCTGAGATCTCATGTAGCTAAATGAGTTGCAGTGTCCTCCATGATGTTTTATCTTCAAGTTACTTGTATGCAGTGTAAGAGAGGTCGTGACTGTAATGACCTGCACCATGCCTGCCTTCCCCACACTGCTCCAGTGATCAATGAACACAAAATGCTGACTTATGTCTGACAAAGAATGTTTCTCAGACAGATAAAACTTCAGATTCAGTAGACATTCACTGGAGCATGAATCTAGAGCCTCAGATGTAGAAGTGTCCAGGGTGTCTGGCTGCACAAGTAAGTTGGCATTAGAGGGCTGTAGCTCTAACTCGAGCCAAGGTTCCCAACTTTAAGGAAGATTTGGGACTGGATGCACCAGAAAGTAAGTAAAAAGGTCTGAAGAAAGCAGTTTACTCAGCTGCCTGCTCTGTCACTGCTCTCCACAGCCTCTAAGTGGAGCCTCCAAGCTTGTGCAATTGTCTTTATACAACCCATCATTCTCATTGTGATGCTCATCAAATTGTCTGTATATATTTTCACAGAATGGCTGGAAGCTTTGTATGTTTTTGCTTTATCAGGAAATAGCATGAAGCTGTTTGTGAAACAACCTTTTATAAGGTTTCTTGTTCAGAGGATGTATCGTGCTAAAGCCTGCAGTATAATGAGGACAAATTCCAAAGTTAACACAGTGTTTCCTTATAAACAAATTAATGCCACCATCACCA
>NW_010179551.1:72539-78626 GCF_000695765.1 Mesitornis unicolor
CCCAGCTTGGTTCTGACACTCTTCCCCTCCATTTTAAAGTAGTATTTATGGGACTGTTGCTGGAAAAAAATAAAGTTTTTTTGCATTAAAGAATAAAAGCAAATGAAGAGTTGAGAGCTGAGATTTCTTAACAAATCTTTTGGTTTCAGAAACTAGAGACATAATAATGTAGAACTCTAATTAGTGAGTTCTCCTGCTTTGGAGAATGAGAAATACTGTATAGTTCTAAGTAACTTCAAAGAAAGTTTTTGACTTAAAAATAATCTCACCGCTTAACAAGCATTTAAAGTTACAATCTAACAATTGGCTTTGGGACTGGTTGGTGTTACTCTTATGGTTAAACTTACTCTTATGTTACTCTTACTAGTTGGTGTTACTTTCTAGTAACAGGATTTTTTCACCCTTTTTGGAATGAGATGGTTGTATTGTAATCCCAAATTTAACAGTCTGTTTCACTTCCTCACATTATGCGTGTGCTGAACCAGATTGAAAGGCTGTGGTTGTGAGTCAAGGAGGTAGTAAATGGCTGGTAACTTATCTTTGCCTTACCTTCATGAAGCTCTTTTCATGGTAGCATCTGGTTTTCTGAGTTTTGTCTCTGGTGTCTTGTCTTTGCTTATCCAGTCTGGCTCCTTGGAGATAAAAATCTGGTGCCATTGGATCTGCATCTTGCAGCACAACTCTGAAAGGGCAGGATAATGCAAGTGTAAATTTTGCTGCAATATCCAGTGTGAGCCAAATATGATGGGCCTTGAGTGGGTTATACAGTGTATTCTCTCTTCTCTGCTGAATGCTGGGTCCAGCATTTCTAGTCCCGTAGCCAGCAATGCGCGTGCTTCGCTGACCACACAGACTGTCAATGACAACTTCATAACTGGTTAAGTTCATAGTACAGTGCTGATGTTTCCAGTCCCCTTGACCCTTGCCTTGAATGAGATTCAGGGTAGGTTGGGGTTTTTTTTTTTACCTTCTGAAGTGCAATCCTGAGCTTATTATACTGCTGCTGTTTTACATGGTCAAATGTGGAAACTGGAATCTCTTGGTGAGCCATGTGCTGTTTATTGCTTGTGGGTCTGGCACCAAAGTAGCCATTGTTATCTTGCCAGAAATTCACTGCTCAACTGCTCTGTCTTGGACTGCCGAGAGTCAATACAGAATTGAGCAAAGCAAAAGGAAACTGTACCTCAATGCTCACTCCTGGCAGGCTTTCCAATACTATGTGTTGGAATTGAAGTTTTGGAGACTTATTTTCATTTATCAGGTCTGGGTTTGGGTTTTTGTCTATGACAAACCCTCCATTTCTGTGCTTGCAAGCACTGCAGTATTCCGAAAATAAAGGCAGGCTGTATTTACGCATGCTGGTGTATGATCCCAAGAATCTCTCTCCAGGAAAACATTGGCTTACACATGCTTGTACCCATGTTTCTTACCACTGGCATGAATAGCTGTGCAGGCTGTTCTAATGATAGTCAGATTTTCATAGTGCTACCCATAGTCTGCTTCCTGAGATTGCCTTTTCTCCCCCCCACTATGGAGTGGGGCTTAGGTTTAGCTGTAATGAGTGACCAAGTCAACCATCACATTCACCATTGGGGTAGTTTTTCATGGCATATATCTGTCCAGTAAGTTAAGGTTGTTAAAAATGCAAAATGCAGAAGTAGTTGTGGGATTGCATTCTAGAAAAAGAAATTGCAGAAATTGCACATTTAATAGCTATAATAGTCTTATTCCACAAGATTCATACTGAAGAAAAACATAGTCTTGAGTTATAGACCCTTCCTCTTCCATAGCCATGGTATTAACTAGTTTTCTGTGGGGAACAGTTCATGCAACAGACTTAAATCTGATGCTACAGTACTGTGTGCTCAGGAAAACAGTGGGTGAGCCAAAGCGAATGCTGTTTTTTTAGCCCCAAAATAAAAATAAATTGCTCCAGAGGTACCTATAAATCCTTATTGTCAGGCGGATAGTCTGTTTCACTTAAAAAAACAGAAGTAGAAGGATTTCTGTTTTTTTTTTTTTTCAACTTGGTCTATGCCTGCTATCATATCATATAATAAGCTTCATAAGCTCGCGAACTGCATCTCAAAAAGCAGAACCTCACAACCTTAAAGTAATGCTTCCTTCTGTTTAAAACTGTAATTTTCTTTTAACTGAATTGGTGTAAAGGGAACAAAACTATTGTAATTGCAAGCACTGGGGAGAAAAGTGCTACAGAAGCCTCAATAAATACTAGAAGAGGGAGGAACAGAGTTGTGCAGCTGTGTGTGTGTAACTAAAACTTACAAGGTTGGTTGTATATTTGCAGATTTCATGCAAATACTGAGGCTTTTGCTTCCTCTCATTAAACATGTGCAAAATGGAGTAAATCCTTTCACAGAAGGTCTTGCTGTAGCTAAGTTCTGTACCTTCCAAACATTGGTAAAACTTAAGTCTAATTTAAGACAAGTGGGGAGTTGGACTGGATGATCTTTAAGGTCCCTTTCAACCTAAACCATTCTATGATTCAAATACAGTCATAGCTGTAGATTACAGTTGTCCTATTGCAGACCTGTGAGTTTTTCTAGATTAGAAAGAAACTCTTTGTATTTTCAGGTCTGCTCCATTTACTTGTCTCTATCTTTTTGCTTTTATTTCCATCAAGTTATTAACATTCTACTTCTAGAAGGAGTCTTGTTTGCTTGTATGCTTATCTGGACTTGTTGAATTAACAACTGTATTCTTAATTACCCCCACACACCCCCTTTTTTTTTTTTCTGGTTTCCTTGCTTCTTCATACGGTTTCTCGTTTGTTCCTCAGTGTATTGTGTTTACCCGCTAAACAGGGTAGCCTCCCTGTGTAGAACAAGATGGTTCCAAACTAATATTAAAGGCTCATCACCACACTGGAAACAAATCCAAAACAACTTTGCTATTGTTGAATAACAAGAGGTTTGAAAAGTTGAAGAGTAGCTTTTGCCTTGGATCAGCATCTCATTTAGATCTTGGCTGGCTTTCAGGGGGAAGCTGCCAGACCAGCTGGTTTGAGGCCAGTCCACTGAGAATCAAGCCAAGAGGAACTTGCCTCTAAGTGTAGCAAACTTTTGCACCAGAAGTGAGAAAAGCAATCTGTGGCAAACATGTGTGTATCTTCAAAGGCAGTTCCAATGTAATCTTTTTTGGTGCCCTGGACTGCAGAGTTCAGAAAAATGAAAATATTTTCTTATGAAAATATCATAAGAAAAAAGATAATTAGAAGTGTAAAGGATCTAGTGCAATGTACCTAATTCTGCTGTGGGGGTCATGCAATTCATCTCAGTGGAGACAGTTCATTGGGTAAAAAGGTCAACTTCAGCTAATGATGATGAGTATCTCCTGTGTGTCAGCAAGCTCCTCCTGCTATCCTTGCAACTCTTTTCTGAAAGACACATTTTTTTAGGAAAATAAATTCTAAAGAAAGAGCTAACTGGCACAAGTGAAACCCATGTTTGTTGGGAGTGTACATTCTTCACTTCTTCCTCCTTATTCTGTTTTGGAGAAGTCAAATGTTGTGACATTTTGTCTTAGCATGTGTATCTATTTAGTCTATAAAGTGTCATTAATAAGGATGATTTTTGGGACCCTTGGCATGGGCCTATAACATGCAAACACACAGTGCAGGACAAAGCAGGGAAACCTGTCAGGGCTGCAATTCTCCTCACAGAAGCAGTTTTATACTGCAAACTACAGTTCTCCTAATGACAGTTGCTCTGTGCAGCTTTGTGTGATATTGTCCCAGACTTATGGCTGGTGATTGCCTGAAGAGCTATTTGGGTAGTCTGTGCTTCAGTGAAAAAACTTTCATATGTCCTGCAGCAAATCCAAAAGTGTAATGAAATAGGTAATTTGTCTTGAGTTTTAATGTGAAACAAAATGATGTAGTAAGCTTTTTTTCATCTCTGTGGTGGGGGAAAAACTGGCTCATTTTCAACTTGGATCTCATCTTTCTGGTTTCTGAAGTCAGCCTTGTGGAGGTGATGTTAGATTTGTAATGCTGTCTCACGCAGCATACAGCAATGCTGCCTTAGTGACTGCAAGTAAAGTGAACTAATGTCTTCAGTTTTGTTCTTTGCCATATGTAATGCTGTTAATGTCCTTCTAAAAACAGCAGAGATTGCCTTAGCAAAAAAAAAAAAAACACGGGCAAGAACTAATCATATTTCTAGATCTTGCTGCTAGAAATTAAAATAATATCATAGGACCAAAACACTTAGACCACCAATGTAAGGAACTTCTGATCCAGTGATGAGGATGTTTTTTCAGGAGTGCTTTGGTTGCAGTTTCTCTTGGCTACTCAGTAGAAACATACTGGATGATATGGTTTAATAACTCTTACTGGCCTTATGAACTGGCTATGCATTTAATAATTACTATTTTCTATCTAGTACGATATCTAACACTTCGGAGTCTCAAAAATGTAACTAGTTTGCCACCTTGAAGGATTTAGTCACTTTTTTATGAGAAGCTACCTGATGAGTGGCAGGATTGTTTCAGCCAAGTCACTGCCAGGCAGACCTCAAATGTGTAAAGTACCTTGGGCTGTTTCAACAAAAAGCATCAGTCCTTCCTCCAGCACCTGCACCACATGTTCCACTGGTGATGTTGGAGAGCTTGCCCTTTGTTTTGGGATAAGGATGAGCAGCAGGCGTGATCTGTATGGAGATGAGGGTTGCTGTGAGCTTGAGTTGCAGCGCACCTATACTACAGGAACCAACTTTGTCCAGCATATTGCTGGCCTCAGTTCTCTTGGGCTTCAGCTCTGGCATTGGCTATCACAGAGTTTTTTACATGCAAACATCAGTAATACAAAGCACTCCTTGTTTTCTTCCGATTTCAGCTTAAATTACTATCTATTTAAAAGCCTGGTGCTGTTCAAAAGACCCAAGAGTTTTCACAGAGCACTATGAAAACGCAAAACAAATTAGACTCTGTAGGGGGGGCATGCAGTTTGATTATTGATGGATCACAAACATGCCAGAAATTATTCTCTCTAATCATTTTGATCTGCCATGTGAATGAATTGAGAGTTTTCTCCTCAACCTGCGCCCTTTTCTCTTACTAATTATATTTATGTTGTGGTAGTGACATTAAAAATATGATGGTTGTGGATAAAAGATGTCACTTCTAATCTATTAAAATTACAAATAACAATGTTTTTCAAATTACATCTCTGTAGGTGGATGGAGGTCTGTCTGGAAGAAGAGCTGCCCCCAACTACAGAGCTGGAGGAAGGCTTAAGAAATGGTGTTTACCTTGCCAAGCTCGCAAAATTCTTTGCCCCTAACGTGGTGTCAGACAAAAAGATCTACGATGTGGAGCAGGCACGCTATAAGGTAATAGCTTTTTAAATTCTCCCACTGACAAGCATAAAAAATGTAATGTCTGTCTTCCAACTCTTAAAGATACTTGAGTGTGATTGGTTAATTTTCTGTGTCTCTTTCATAATGCTGTCAGGACAAGATGGAAGACACATAGCACTAAGAAGCCAGCATGATAAGTTAGAAATGTTTTACCCTTAGAAAAGCTATGTTAGTGTCAGTTAATGTTTTTAAAGCTGAACAAATTGCACATCTGGCTCCAGGGAGAACATGAGCTTTACCATTTATACAATTATCCTTTTCTAGGGATAGGAGCCAAAAGCAAACTTGATAACTATTCTGAACTTTCCTCATCTTGTATGGGAGGACATTCACTTCATTAGATTTATGTGTTTATTTTAACAAATTTATTACTGAGAAGCTACCAGTAACTAAGCTTAGTTTTCTATGTGTGTGAGCTGTTAATTAACTCCAAGATCCTCAGTAACACAGAAATACATATGCATATGCAGTAGCCTCACTATGGAATGTATTATCTCAACATGTAGAGGGGGGCAGGAAAAAATTGAAATGGACATTTTAAAGGTGTAATCAGTGGCTGTTGTTCGAGAGTTGAGAAATTAAACTGTTCTAGGTCCCATATGGTTAACAGAACCATGGTTAAGAATCCTAGTTACATTTAAATGCTGCTTCTGAAACTCTCCAAAATTTTAGTTTAGGCTTCCTTTCCCGTTTATCCTGACTCTTTAAA
>NW_010179552.1:0-32113 GCF_000695765.1 Mesitornis unicolor
TCCCCTACGCTGCTCTCTAATAGGTCATTCAGAAGAATGTTCTTAGCATGTCAGCTATTGGACAGATTTGCCATGAAACTCAAACCTCATCCAAACAAAAATTGCTACGTTCTTCTACTTTGCATGCGGTTTTCCCCAGGGTTACTAGAAAATTTAGAGAGACTTTTCATATAGCTTGTTTATTTAAGCTAAGTAGCAGCAACTATACACAGATTCTCAGAACTCTAAGCACTGTTCCCACAAATTCTGTGCAAAATAAGATAAAAAAGAGTGCCATCAAAAAAAACCAAAACCCAAAACATCATGTGAGACTAAGTATAAAACTTCACAGAAACAGCAACACCAGAACACAGGACAAAATTCCTTAGATGCCAACACAAGACCATGCAAACATTTACAGATGTACCAAAGTACTGTTAATCTGAATTAACTTTTATTTTATTTCTACCATATGCACTGCAGAAAAGTGTACAAAACCGATATTTTCGGGATTCTTTAGTTTGACACGATCCTATCTTGCACTTGCAACTAGAAAAATACATCTTCTCTAAGGCTCTTCTACCATTAGTAATGTCTAAATATTGGCACTAGACGTTCAAATAAACTTTTTATTTTGCCATTCTTTTACTAATTTTCCAAATATTAACAAACATGTTTCATTTTACCTCAGATTAATACTCCACTTGTATTGTATCTGTATTCTCAGTCTCTAGCACACAGTAATTTTTCACATGACTTAAGTACATACTGTAACCATCTCAGTAACTGTTATAAGGCACACAGGGTTTACAAAGGTCCATATATCACTACAATGAACTAGCAAACACATTAGTTATTGATTTATTTGCAATTATCCTTTACAGATGCTGTCTGTATTACTCCTCTTTGCATTTAATCACACAGTTTCAGGACAGGTAGTAACCGTTATTCCAAGCTCCACATAATGATAAATAATGAAAACAAAGCTGTAAGAGTACTTTCACATGCAGATACGAAGCACTCAACTTGCCAATACAGGAGAATAATGGGTTCTTTATAATAAAAAGGCAATTAATTGATTACAATAGCTGTTAGCAATAAGTACTATATCACATAGCGCTAGTGCTGATTATCTACCACTGTAAATCAACAAATATTTCCAGCCCTGCAAGAATTGGTTACTGCAGAGTATGTAGGTGAGGTGCTGGCAGACTGACTTCACAGACACGTACACAGCGTCACTGAAACCTCTAAAAACTGCCTTAAGATGCAAGGCAATCAGGCTGTTCTAAATTCATCAAGACACATATTATCAAGCCAGAGGAGACAATGACTGTAATTTATTTTGGACCATATAAAACCCAGGCCATCGCACTTTCTTGAATTAACTTCTACTTGAGCTAGACATAGCTTAAAAAAGCCATTATTTAGAAATGGTCAGATTTTTTTTTAAGATTTAAGAATTTGCTGTAACTGTCAGTACATTTGTTAAGTGCCTAACTACGTTCTGTAAAAAGCAGCACTTCATTTTTCCAATGCAGAATGACCTCCTATTCATTCTTCATCTACTAAACCCTATTCAACTTCTGTCTGCTAAGTGAGCAGTCTTACTAGGAGTATATTTTGTTCCCTTTGTAGATTATCACAGTCTATGATGAACCCAATTAAATTTGAAACTAAACAGATTGCATAATGGGACACATTTTTCAATTTCTTGCCAGCCTCATATTCTCTACCTTAATCATACCACCATCAAATGCAGAAATTATATAAATTCCCTATCAATATTCCTTGCCTTTGACTTATTAGCACTGCATCACAATCTTTAGCAGGGCACTGCACATGGACCTCTTGCTGAATCCTATACAACATCCATTTGTCATTACTCCTTTCTAGGAGTGACAACTGCTCCGTATCTTTCAAGATAACTTTAGCAGACACTGTAGTAAGAAAGTAGAGCTTTATTTCTATTTAGTTTACCAAGCAATCCAGACTTTGCCTCCCCATTTACCTGGTCTCTTCATGAAATAAGACATCTCTAGTGTCTCATGTTAACGTTATCAGTAGAGCTCTGAATCAAATCCTGAACAGATTTTTGAGATTCTTTTTCTCCAAGTTGAGACACAAAAATGTTAAATAGCTTATGAGGAAAAATAAAAATAAAAAAAATCTCCAAAAACATTTTATAATTCTCCATTTAAGGCTTCATGTCAGATTTTACCATATTAGTAACATTATTTATGTTAATTTTGTACAATTGCTTAATGTAGATAAAAATCAATCTTCTACGATCCCAGGATAATTTGTATTAATATCACTACTAATCATACACACTTTTTAGATCTCTTTAGCTCTCCATTTCACGAGTCACTTTTTACATCTTAAAGATAGTTTTGGAAGTATCCAGAGATTGCTGGCACAATCTCACTGAGACAGTTTCTTCATAGGGAAGGAAACAAAAGCATGGAATTAGTTTATCACCACCTGACCCCAAAGTTACAAAACTGAAAGACTGAGCTTTCATGTGGGATATCGAAAGCTGCAAGATTTTATTCAATTCTTGAAAGTCCATGTACTCTCAATAGAAAAGTAATTTGTTTATGTGGGTTAGGACAGATGGCATGGGGGCCTAAAGTGAGTTCTACTACAAAAAACAGCAGTGTTTTACTCAATAGATCTGTTCTTTTTTTGTATTCAAAATCATATATTCTTAATAAGAATGCAAGTAACAGCTTGTATTGCTTTTTATTACCTCAAAACCAACTCAATTTTGAAATGGAACTAGATTCTATTTGTCTTTTTTGGCCTCCATCCTCAAAGTATAGAATACCCCTTCATATGCAGCAGCTCTCTTTTCCGATCACGCCGACAAAGTTGGAAGGAATTCCTGAAACCAGATCTCCACAACAGCTCATCCACAGACAGAACCAAGATGACAGGATGAGCATGAAGACGTGGGCATTACCTTCATTATTTTTTTTAAAGCATTATATATCAAAATAACTCTCTGGGCTCAGAGTAGTGGTACAGCCAGCTATGAGATACAAGCAGGTAAACCCCACAGAATTCATTCACCACAGTTTTGAGTTTAATGCTTGAAGAGATAATGCAAGAAGTCTACAATAGAGAGAGAGATAAAACCCAACGCTACCCAGATCAGATTTAAGTGATCACAGGTTGCCCCAGCCTGTTTTAATTCAGAGGACATTTCTAGAGATAAGTTCTAGATTAAAAAAAAAGTTTCAGAAAAACTAATGAGACAGTCTGGATGTAAGGGGAGTGAGACACTAGGGGAAAAAAAATACAGGCTGAGAAGCTGACACCGCAAAAAATCCTGCCATAGAGCATAGGAAACCTAGCAGCATACAAAATTAGTTCAGAGAAAAATACGTAAATTGTGCAAACAGAGCATACTGCCCAGCTTTTTATGACAGTACCTTTCCAAGTTGTTATTTTGACATATATCTTAAACTATTCTTTGTTTCCTTCTCTTACTCTTCTAGCACAGGTTTTTTTTTGTAACTTTCCCAATTCTTGAGAATCTCCCGAGGTTCAAACTCTCCCTCAAGCCCTCATTCACTGGTCATAATTTGATGTTTAACTGTCCTTTGGATAGGCCTGAGCAAGTAAGACTGTCCCTTACCCACAGTAATAACCCATACAAAAATGTAATTCATCAATTCTAAATCCGAATTTTGCTTCTAATTGTATTACAAAGTAACTTGTTTGAGTAAATGTCTATCTCTTACCTCATCTTTGTATCTTTCTTTACGACTTCAAAAAAAGCTTTAGGCTAGCAAGTCACCTTAACACATTCCTCTTTACAGTAAACCCAAGCGGATAGGAGCAGGAAAATTAGACTTTCTTTGCCAATATTCTACCTGTATCTGGACTCTTCTCATTCCCTGTTGTTTTCACAACACAAAAACACCATTATGCCTTTCCACACACAATTTAACTGTAGCTTTTTTGTTCTACTTTTTCCAAATAATAATTATCTTCTATCCCCTTCTTTTTTACCATGTATAATCTATATTATTGCCTCACTCTTTGTTTACATGCAGTTCAGTCATCTGCCACTTTTCCACCAACCTTTCACTCTATTATTCTTTATGTAGTTTCCATGTATTCCTAGGTACTTACATGGTATGTGGAAAACTAACGTGGAACGTAACTATTCCAATTATGCAGAATGAGAGAGACCTGCACTGCCGTCTTTCTCACTTTAAGTGCTAATCCAGCTGGATTTCAAAGTGTTCTTACAGCGAGAACAACAACATAAGCACAGGAGTTGTTTGAGCCAAACAGCATTTCTGGAAAATGCCTTTTGGATCCGAGCATAAAGATCTGCTGGCAGGTCTTCTTCAGCTTCTCATTTCTGGTCTAGACTTTGACTTGTTGGTATTGAAACAAACAGAACTGTCACAGCTTGCTTTTCATCTGCAACACAAGATTTGCAATCTCCTCCTCTATGCTTCCCCAAGCTTACATTAATTTCTGTATTGTATTACAAATTGCCTTTTTAATTCAAGCTCCACAAAGATCCAGACATCTTACTCATAAAGCTGCCTTGTCTTCCTCCTCATCTGTCAATTCACTCGTATCTTACATTTCTACCCTCAGCTGTCACACCTTAAATTGTTTCATTTTTTGTTGTGCCACTGCCTTCAATCTGTCAGGCATCGAAGGCAATATTTGGCAAGAGCTTTCACACAGTAAAACCAGAAAAAAAAAACACCACAATTTTTACTCAAAGGAATTGCAGTTACTAAAGGCATTTAATATGTTTGTAAAGATCTTTTCTATGTTATCACATCCATTGCTGCACATCAGAGAAAAGGCTAGCATGTTTTAGCCATAAACAGCACCTCTGGACCTGCTTTGTATTTGCCCTGAATGAAACCCTAATAAAGTCTCCAACTTCCACCCCCTAACTGATGAAAAATTCTGTAATACTCTGCCTCCAGATCAGACTCAAAAATTTACTGGAATGACACTCGCAATTTTTTAGCTATTATAGAGATTTTTTTTGTGTGTGCTATGGAGAAAACCAAAGGACACATTCAGGAGTGCAATTCAACTACACACACAAGTGCCCACTAAAACATATTAAACATCACTCCTTTCAATTCTGTAATTCCCACAATTAAAGGCATACTTATCCATTTTCTGGAGTTGAAAAAAACCCTTGTGTTAAATATATACATGCGATAAATTTCAATAAAAAGACTACAGCATCTCTGATTCTCTCAGGATTATCTCCAAATAGCTTCTTAGAACAATACCTTATTTATTCAGAACAAAGACATTTAAATGAAAATACATTTTAAAATGAAGAAACATCTTACAGAAATGCCTGGTCTACATTCAATTATCAATACCCCATCTAAAGACTGGCAAGTCTAAAATACTTCTAATCCTTTCATTGGTACTAAGTCTCCTACTGAACGTTGGACACATTACTGCGCTGAGGGGACCCTATATGGAAACTGAAGTCCTTTGATGCCTCATCTTTTGAGTGAGGTCATTGTACTCTTTTCCTTCTTGCTAGTGAAGTGAAAGTTCAACTTGATTCCTGAAGTATTTCAATATTGTCATTGATGTCTACTGCACACAGCAAAGAGGAAGAAAAAATATGCTGCAAGAGCATAATTAAAACAGGCTACATAATCAAGTTTGACAAGCAGGATCTTAACTCCACACTTTCACATCTAAATTAAGCTAAGTGGGATGTTTCTTTCAACCAAGGTTTTACTGCTAATACAAACTCACTATTTGTGTGCACCTGTGACCTCAGCACTACCTTAATCAGATTTTGGAGGGGCTCCCATCAAACTGAGGAGTACATTCTCTCAAAACATTTCCTTTTCTAACTTAGAATCTAAAGAGAATGTAAAGAACAATGCAGAAGACAAATTGCTATCATCACAGAAACTCTTTAACAATTAAAAATTTCAGATTTCTTGTCTTTTTAATTTAAGGCTTAAAAATTTGAAGTTACAGTAATGCATAAAGGACTTGGGGATAAAACAGCACAGAATTACCTGGATATTCCTTAGGGGTGGGAGGAAGAAACAGCCACAGAGAGTAGCTTTCAAAGTAACAGCTGAGAGCAGCAGTTCAAATATCTATAGAACACGCACTGAACAGAAGGTCTCAGTATATAACCAGTATAGTTTTTTGCACTGATGTATAATGTCTCTGTATTTGTAGCTTGTCAGTACACTTCAATATAAAGGTAAAATGCAACGAATCAAACAGCAGTTGGTCTTTATCATACCACTAGAATTTCAGTTTTCTCAAACCTACAAATCTCCACGGGCAGCAATGTCTTACTGCAGCATCTGAATAGGACTGAACAGAAGCCTTAAACATGTCATGTTCAGAAGAAAACTGTAGAACAGACAGATACAAATTCTTCTTCACAACCAAACTCACACTACCGGTTCAATGAGCTCACACATTCCTCAACAACTCCAGCAGAATTCTGTCTCAGGTGTAGAAAGGCTGTTAGGATTCTGTAAGAGAGTCCCCTCAGAAACTGCCACCTACCACACAGTGAATACGAAACAACACTGAGATTTTGTGTAACATGCTAATCTAACAGCTAGCAGCCACAGAGATGATCCTGTGCCCTCACACACGCTAATGCAGCTTCACCTTCCTTTGCAATGAATAGCATTACTCTGATCCCACAGTGATCCCGTTCACCTAACTAAACCAGCAGAAAACCACCACCACCAGAAAAAAGGGATTCTTCCCTGCAAAGAATGAAAGGAGAAGGGAGAAAAAATAGGGGCAGAAAGTTGGAACCCTGTCAGTGGCAACAAGCAGTTCGACCTATTTAATTGTTTACTAAGATACTAGATTACTAGAAAATTAACCTTTGTGGTACGTTATAGCTGACTTTAAATAGAAGCTGGATATTTAATACTCTTTAGCACGCTTAGAAAATTTTTTAGGCAATAGTATCTACCCAATCTTCACATATAAACTTTCAAAAGCATTTAGGCATCAACTCCTAACTTCTATGACAGGGAACCTAAACACCTTTACAAAGTTTTGGATACTAATTTTTGCTAAATGTATAGATAGTCTTTTGAGAAGAAAAACTGAAAACCTTAAAACCCATTGGTAAGTGGCTTACACGTACTGGGTGTGCAGCTAAAGTATATTAAGACAATATACACTACAAGTATATCAACCTCTCATAGCTAAAAATAATAGCCAAATTACAAGTTGATGCAGACTCACCAGAAGATAAGACTAAAAATCAAATCCAATGACATACTAAAACGGTATTCACATACATTTGGCTGGGAAGACAAACAAAAAAAGTCATCCTTTTCTCGTTTCTTCTCATTACTTTTATTACAGTTACTTACTTCTGACCTGAAATGATGATGAATTCATTCATTAGTAAAAAGATCTTTAAAAGTAATAAAAACAGGATTTGAAAGATTAAGAATAATACTTATAGCCCTAAATCTCCAATTTAAAAGCTTCCTTGACGTTCATAAATCATTTAAGAAAGAAACTTTTTATTCCAAAGAAACAGAAAAGGATTGTTTCAAAAGGTATAAAATTTAAGACAATTGAAAACATCCCTGAGTAGCTGATAAAGCTGAATAAGAATCTCTCCTGCATGGGTGTTGGCACGTTCTGACGAAGCTCCTAACCACAGTTTTGGCACACACAACCTGTTGTACTGCCACCGAGGCTGTGTGCTCATACAGATCACCAGATGGCGGCTAGAAGCTTACTGTGTGTGAAAATGGAAATAAACTATAGAGAGATTACAAAGAGCTCCACACTACAATTCTCCAATCAAAAATCAATTAACTTAGCACCAAGTTTAAGAACATATGTGAGTACATTAGTTTGTTTGGTTGCATTTTTAGAAAGAATACAGGAGTTACGGGATACAACACAGGACATATCCAATTAGCATCAGCCTTAAATGTGTTCCAAACACTGTCATCCTTCCCCTCTCATTCTTTTCATGTTTACACAGTTTCTAAAACACTTAATTTGTACATAATAGACTGTCCTCCATTAAAATAAAACAAAACTCTATAAATAAGCAGTAGTGCCAACAAGGTCTTCAGCTTCTTTTCATTGTTATTTCCAAAATTATTTTAGCCTGGGTGGATTTTTGAGATCAAAGCACGTCTACATACACTGGTTGTTGAAAGCTTTGGTGGCAGACAAAGTTTGGCTATGAACTATTAGCTTGCAAAACAGAGGAGAAGCTGGAGAGGCAAGACCAGAACAAGGGAAGTTCAGTCAAAACCAGAATAGTAACAGCAGAAGCAAAGCTCTGCCAAAGCTTTATATCCTGGAACTCAGGAGAACGTCCCTCTTACATAACATTAAACATACATAACATTACTGTTATGTTTGGACAAAACCAAACACTTAACAACTGACTGTGTATCAAAAATTCCAGGTACAATAGACTCAAAAATAGGATTTTTTTTTTCAAAGGGATAATTTTAAAAAATAAAAATAGCTCCTATTTCACCTATACGTTCATTACCATTTTTCTTATTTGTAATAATGCAAAACCAAGAATAACATCTTCACATTAACCAGCCTTGTGATCTATGCTGAAACACACAATTGGGGTATTCTCCCTAACTATTACATTGATATGTGCTGCTCTTTCTGATTATTTTATCTGCAGGGTTCAAGTAAGGGCATGTAGACCATACAGCATAGCAAAAACTTTTACATGAAGTGTGAAACAGGGGGCTTGTGAATTTCTTCACTGTTATGAACATCATTTTACAGCCATTTTCTTAGGCTACAGGCATGAAAAATGTATATAAAAACAGCTGAGACAGATGTCACATCTATATGCATTTTTCCTAAATTAGCTACAAGAGCTAAGCATTCTAAACAAAAGAAAGAATAAAGAGCATACATCAGCAGTGTGGAAATATACTGTATACAACAAATTCTTACGTGAACAAATACCACTACAACACGTAACTAAATCTTTAAAAACACTCTATATGGTGATATTTTTCTTGTTTGTTTTTTTACTTTTTAACCTATAAAAACTTGTGAAATTGCTCGACATATTTAAAATACAGTAATCTCAGTCTTTGCTATAACGCTTCAAGAGAGCAGGTTCTTTACAGAGACAACTGAAGCACTGGGTAGGTTTGCTTTCTACCACGTGGTGAAGCATTTCTGCAAAAATAAAAACGGTTTCAGATGAGTAATAAATTAAATGTCTGGTTGGCTGATCTGCTTTGGATGATTTACAAAACATAACACATTATCTGAACTGTACATACACAAGGCAATAAAACCTTGTAAACATAAACACACAAACGTTACAAAGCATCCAAGAGACGTGTCAACTGAAGCCATCCCACGAGTACGTGGTATTATTGCTGTCACTTCAGCATGCTTCGGTCTGCATTTGGAGGAACAGAATTCCACGCTAGACTTTCAATCTTGTATAAATAGCTACTTAATTCAGCACCTTAGCTGGAGGAATTCAACGTATTTACAAGAACAGAAGTAGCAAAGAGAAGGGCAGCTGTTAGGGAAGACCAAGGAGGACTGAAAGAAAACAGGAAAAAAAACAAACATTCTTTTAGATGAGATGTGGAACCACTTAAGTACGAAAATAAATACATTGTGCTTTTTCCCCACAAAAGACAAAGCTTAGATATTGTGGCCAAACTCCACAGTAAGGCATTAGACTGCACTTACATAAAACCAAATAATTCTGCAATATAATACGAAAGCATTCTTAACATGTCCACAAAATTGTTCCCTGTTGTGGAACATGTGCTGTTTAGCAGTTGTGCGTTACACAAGTGGTTGCATTTAGCAGCAGCAGCAGATTTGATCCACCTTTATCATACAAACATCACTGTGAAGTTATTTCTGTTCCACTGGCATAAAATCCTCCCTGTATATTCATCAGTACAGGCTAGTTTCCAGCAGAAATCCTTCACCAAGGAAGCTTTCCTCAGGCAAGTGAGACCCATACTTGACAGGAGTGAAGGTGTTACCATTTGACAGTGATCTGTATAAAATGAGTTGGTGCTAAGGACAAAGAAAGTATGAATGGGGGTGGAGGGGAGCAACCTCAAAGGATCTCAGACAACCCGAAAGCCAACAACAGCTTCTCTCCATCCCAGTCATGTTTCTCCTGAAGACTGAGGAGATTATAAATATTCAGCCCTCTGTTAGAGCTCAGTCTCCCTGCTGACAGAGATTTCACTTTGGTTATTGTATGTAAGAGAAGGTAAGATCAACAAATCCATGATTATACAGCAACTAGTTTTAATCATGATCAAACCTGTCAGGCCTCCATTTGAACTGGAAATTCAGTCCTGCGACCCGTTAACATTATCTTCAAAGTATGCCACAACCCAATGAAAAAGAATTAAACTTTCTGAAAGAAACACTCTGATTATTAATTCATAAACTGTTTGGAATGCAGCTGTAGCATTTTATTTCATTTCATTGTATTCAAGCAAAAATAATTAAGACTTTACTTTCTACTCCCAGAAGTCCTGTTTGAATACACGAGACAAACCACCCTGAACACGATGAGCAGTGCGGGTTCCCGTCAGAACACTTACGGTATGTTAGAGAGATTTGTTACCATGAAAACTAAATGCTAATGTCGAATTTCATTTTTCTTAAAGTGATGTTTACATATGCAAAGGCTTTATTTAAATATTGGAGAAAGAGATTGAAACACCAAAATCCATAACTTAGTATAGGATAGTTAATTTAAAATATAAATACCACAGTTAGTGAGCACCTGAGCCCTTCCAGGGTTCTGAGTGCTTACTTCTTATTTCAATCATGTTTCAGTAATTTGAAAGGGATCTAGTTTTATGCATGAATAATTTAAACTGAACTGCATTAAAATGGAAAAGAAACCCAATTGGTATTGTTAACTTTGGCCTCATTTAATCCACTTCTTTCTGTAAGGATGTCATGCAGTAGTTCACTTTCTCGCAGTGCCCTTCCTTTTAATGGTATCCCTGAACACCAGCATAAGTTAATTGTTGAATTTTACATTGCAAGTGTTTCTTCCGGAAGAACATTTCTTTAAAAATACAGTGGTGATTATTCCCCCCGTTCAAGTACATTTTCTATTCCGAATATTCTGACTTGCAATTGGATATCAATTACAACTAACTAAGATTTTTATATGTAACTTATGAACACCCAAAAATACCAAAGCAGATCATTGTTTTGTTGTACTGGAAACTAAAATTACGTATAGACAGTTCCAAAATTATTACAGAACTCTTTCTACCTCTTGCATTATAAATGATAAAATTTAATTACGAAACAGACCTTAAAAACCAGAAGAATTATAACTGGAAATAGACCTCTGTGGAATTTAGATTTTTTTCCCCTCTCACACAAAAAAAAAACCCCTTCTGAAAAGCAATCAACATTTTTCAAGCCTAATGAACTTTCCATCAATATCATGGTAACCAAGGTACCCAACTAAGGGTGCATTGCTGTGTCTTGCGCACTGTACTCTAATGATACCTACAGATCTCTCTTTCCTTAAAAAGAATAGACACCTTGGCAAAAGATAAATATTTTAAAAGGCATCACAACTCCACAGTTAGAAGTTTCCCCATCAGGATCGCACTTGGTGGTATTTCACCTAGCCCTTTTCAAAGAATTGTGCTGTAAGCGCTGTATACACTTGACAGTGAAGGAAGCAGCACAACTGAACCATTGTCCTCTTTGACCCCTACAAAATTCCCAAACGATTCCCAAGAGAAATTTTAAGGTCTTGACACTTTAAAGGGAAAAATCGAAGCATTATTCCAGAATTAATTAAATTACTCAATTACGGTCTCAAAGGCCAAACAGCACTGACACTACTGATAGTTGTACAAGCATCATTCCGCCACCTGCTGTGTGTGCTTTGTATGGAGGCTCTTGTTCTCTTGTCAAGCTCCCTCTTAAATCATGCAAAGCTATTTTATCCTACATAAAGCCCAAAGTGGAAGAGGGAAAGCACTGCAGGAACCCCTGTGGGATAATGAAACCCTTGTGCACGACACAGTTCTCAACTCTCTCCACTTGACAGGCCTGTCTGTCCTGAGGAATAGCAACAGCTATCGACAATAACAAACCCAAAAAGTTCAAAGTCTACAATTTTTATCTTGATAGAAATTATTTATTTCTTTTTTATGTTTGCCCATTCAAAGCTTTTTTAATAAACTAAGTATAATTTCAGTAGGTCCCTTTTCTAGGAAATCGAAGCATTTGCGTATAAAAAAATAGTGATTTTATTATCAGTAGGTTTTGAAAATTATTATAGCAGTAGTAAGATTCACAGTTTTAACATAAACTGTGGCTATTTAGGCTATTACTCCAAAATCTGTCACTGTTTACACTGAACTACAGTAATATAAATATGAATTTGCAGTGTATACATACAATCAAGAATTAGGATCAAAAGCAACTTATTTGGCAACGTTCTTCCGTATTTGTTTTCAGTCCTGGGAGCCTGTTATTTTATTATTCCTAGCAGCATGTAATGACTCAAAATAACCAATGCTCCTTAGCACACAGAAACCCTTTAGATGCTCTGCAAGGTAATTTTATCAAGGCCTAATGGCTTCAAATATCAAATAATCTCTTTCTAAATACGCATGGCTTTGGATGACTTGATTAACAAAGCTGCAGTGATGGACGAAATATTTTATCTACGTTGGTTTTTAAAATTTTTTTCTTACAGTTGTATGAATATTTTTTATATACAGCTTTATTAATAGCTAACATTCTTAAACTTTTATTTATTTTATCCTTTCAGGTATGTCAGTTAAAACACATGTTTAAGCAAAGCCTGAAACTAGAGCCATCATCACATCATCTACTAAATACAGAGTATCATACACAAATTAAAACATAAGCATGGGTTTTATCTAAAAAAGGTTATTTTCCTTTTTAATTTCAATTGTAGTTTTTTTTTAAAGTATTGCCTAACAAAACATGTAACCCTTTTATATTAAAATCCATCAAAATCAACTAAAGAACACTTTTTAAGCTTACATCCAGTTAATCTTGGGTCACATTCTTAACGTTTGAGTCACAGAACATTAATTCCATAAGTGGAAGTAAAGAGACATCACATTCTAAAGATTCGTATTCTCTGCTGCTTAATACCCGCTCTCACCACAGTAATGTGAGCTCCCGCTGCGTATCCGATGGCGGTCCCACTGGACAAGAAATTGCGCACACTGCATTGTTTAGAGCGACAGTCACGCTCATCAGTTCACAAATACACATTTGCTTGGCTGGCATATCTTCTGAAGGTTTTCCTAACTGCAGGCACTAATGTGTGTAATAGTAACAGGAATTTAGAAGTGGCCTGCTATTTTAAGGCAAGACAGAAAGTTTCTTCCCTTAAGTACAATTTTTGGGGGTTAAACCACACTGACAATGACATGCTCTGCTGGTTAATCAGTACATCCCTTTCCCAAGGGGACACTGCACCGATGTTATTCCTCAGAAAAATCTGTCTATCCTATTCCATACTCCCTAGGCAATCTATTCCAGTTCTTTACTGTATTTACTACCATAGGTTTTGTTTAACATGTAATCTTTCTTATTGGATTTCTACTTTATTATTTCTTGTTCGATCAGGTTGTTTTGTTGGGTTCTGTAAAAAGAATTCTCTTGGATTTTAAGGATGTATCCTGTCTCCCCTTAGTGTTCCTTTCTGTAGACTATGCAGTTTCACTTTCCACCTTTTCTCTGACAGTTACGACTTCTGATCACTCTTATTGCTCTATTGTAGATGCTCCAGTTGTCTCCTGAAGAGCTGTGATCAAACCAAACACAATACTGCAGCCAAAGCGACATGCAAAGTGAACAAAGCAAGAAGAACGTCCCACATCCTCCATACAATGTTCTGAGTTTACACTGCAGTACGGGGGGCAGCTATTTTGCAGTATCATGTCATTGTCGACTCATGCTAAGCTTGCTTTATAAAACAAACCCTTGAGCCTATTCTAAATGAAAGCTATTTGAGCAACTGTTTATCTTCTTGTTCTGCACTTGTTCATTCAATCATTCTTTTGAAGGCAGAGTTCTGTGCCTTTTCTTACACTGCATGTTTTTTTCTTTAGATCAATTCTCCAATAGGTCAAGTTTTGAGCTGTTCTCCTGTCCTCAATTGCACTTGTGTTCCACCTCCACCAAACCCAGACCGCTTGGTCTGCAAGTTTAGTCAGCATATTTTCTGTTACATTTTCCAGACCATTAACAACAACATATCCCAGCAAAGGCCTATTCAATATATACGCATGTTTCCAATCTGTTTTCCATTAACTTAGGAAAGTTTCCATCAGGCCAGATTTGCACAGTTGCTAATAGGAATGATCTGTGAGACAGTATCCAAAGCCTTACTAAAAACATACGAGTTCTTATGAATAAGATTGCATTTACTGCTTCTCTTCTATCCATAAGACCTCTTATCCTGTTACAGATCCAATTCAGACTGGATTAAAACATTTTTTTCCTGGCAAATTCATTTTCACTGTTACTTCTTTCCTTGGTTTCTTCCAGATATTCAGCAAAATTCCATTTATTCATTAAAAACGTCTTTGGGAATTTAAGTTACACTGCCTAGTTTGTAATTTCTTAGCTTTTACTTTTTATCTCATTTGAAATGCAGACACTGTATTTTCTTTTCCCTTCTCTATGT
Organism: Mesitornis unicolor; assembly: GCF_000695765.1. NCBI lineage: Eukaryota > Metazoa > Chordata > Aves > Mesitornithiformes > Mesitornithidae > Mesitornis > Mesitornis unicolor. The sequence goes on from NW_010179552.1 coordinate 14,699, forward strand.
TGTGGTCCTCTATCTTTGTAAGCAGTATTAATTTCCCTAGCTATCTGTCTGCAGTTTTACTACACTAGTGAACGACTGTAGAAATGAGTATGCCCAGTATTATCTGTCAGTCATCTTCTCTCTACTGAATATCTAATCAGTGCTTTCTTAGTAACCCTACTACAAACACAGAATGGCTGCCTATTTAATTTACAACCCTTCCTAACTATTTTGGGACCTCATCTTTTCAATTCTGTCTCATTATGCCTGGGCTTATAATTATATTCAAATTCAATAATCTGATTAAGTAATCATTTTGGTTTCAGCTTCCCTTCTGTCTGAGAGCACAGAACCATTAGTCCTTTTAAATTTTACACACTTTCTTTCACAGAACTGCGAAACTTGGCTTTTATACATGCGATATTTTGACCCGAAGTCTTATTAATTACAAAAGCTATTATGTTTGTACGATCATTGGATTTTACTTTTGTATTTTCAATATACCATTGACCATAATTTCAAAATCTGATCAACACCAGAAATGTCCAATGTACTTTTTGATAAAGTTTTATGCCGTGCAAAACATAAAAAAAATGAAATTGCACTGTAATACATTAAATGCAAAAGCAAAATTTCCTGAAAACAAAGCTACAATTGCCCTACGAATAAGAACATTCAAACATAGATTGAACTGTGTGAAGAATCTGAAAGAATAGAAGTATAAAAATAGGAACAGTAGATTTCAACACAGAATCACAGGATGTTAGCAGTTGGAACAGGATCATGAAAATTACATTATCAAAGGATCTCTACAATGTTAATGACCTGGGAGTGCATTTTAATTAATTTAAATTTTTAAAGCAGTACTCTATGTACATTCTTAATCTAAGACTATTTATGCTATTGATATTGGCTTATTAAGGGCTAGATAAGTAAACAGTTTAGCCTAATTGCCTGTTACTGTATAATTTAACTGAGTCTTGTAACAAAGATTTTAAAATCAGGAGAATACCTTATCTCAGAAAAATTACAGCTTCTTTTTCGCTGTTTCAGTGATAAACCTCATATCAAAGGGACTTTAGGGTTTAAATTAGGTGTCAGCTTTACAGGATATTACAATACCACAATATGTGTCTGTCCTTGAAGTAAATGTTCTAGCTCAGCTATGAGTCGTATTTGCATCTGCTTAAAAGTAAGCACAGGCATTTGTTAGATCACTGTTTAGCCACAAGACACAGAAAAGATTTTGAATCGTTTTCATCACCGTAGTTCACTCCTATGTAACAATACAGTTTATACAAACGTTTATAGTTTTGTCTCAAGGGTACAATACACGACAGTATATTTGCCTTTTACTAAACATGATATAATCCAAACGCCTAAACTTTAAAATTGGATAAACTCTTCAGTGTGAACTTTTGTAAGCTTTAAATGTTCACTTACACTTACTGAAAAAAGCTAAACAATATTTGACAGTGAATTTTGCCTAGGCTTCCTATATTTTCCGTTTTGTCATAAACGTACTATTTGAATACTGAATTTTTACTTCTATTTAACTTATTCCATATATCCCTCACCTGACCTCCATGGAACTGATTCACTTATGCTCTGACTCCTACTTCCTTTGTGGTATAAAGAGAATTTAAATGAAGTATAATCTTAATCTGAAACCACGTAAAGAAATTTTACCCTCCAAAAAATCATTTAAAGTGCTACTTTTATTATTGTAAAGGAGAATAAGACTATTATTTATGGTACACTCTTCAGCAAAGACAATGTCAAGTTGAATCATCGTAAGAAAGAATGCGTCACATCAGACGTGTCAGAATTTAAAAGATCTTTTGATATAGGTCAAAGGAGATGAAACACCACACAAGTTTGGTTCCAAATATGATATAAATTGATCTAAGGAAGCCAAGGCACTCTCATTTATACCTAATCCTTTTGACTGGAACAAATACTCAGACAACTAAACTGTTGAGAAGAATGCACTATTTTTAAAAAAATAACTTAGATTAGAATTGTAATTCAATAAATGTGCACAACTAGACAGTGTTGTGTATCTGGTTTAAACAGAGTTTTAACTCACTCCTTCGCCCTCTACAAACTCATCATTCCCACTGCCATTTAACTCTAACAGCCTAAGAAATAAGACCATTCACATGCAGTAGCTCAGGTAGTATCCTGCATTAGGGGAAAGGAAATACTTGGAAAGAAAATATCCAGAAAATGTGAAGTGAAAAAATGTATTGATCCATTGGTGGAACACCTGAAGTTTTAGATTACTGCTTAGCCATGGTAAAGTCTAGTACATTCAAACACGCTCATATTTTCTGATGTCTTATTTCTGGAGCTACTCCAGTATTCTAACCCATTGATTAGATAAAGACATCAGGGCCTCTGATAGGACTCATTTGGGAAACATAAGATCTGCAGAAACACAGATGCTTGCCAGAACCAGGCAACTAACAGTGCTTATGAATTTCAAAGAACAAGAAAGAGCCAGGTGGGCATACTACCTGTGTAGAGCATATATATTCCAGGGGTGAAACATAACACCACTGGAGTTAACTATAAAAATCCTGATGAGTTCAGTAGAAACAGGAATGAAAAACATATGATTTCATAAGCCAAGAAACACCCCTCACTTCACAAGTCAAAATGAAAAGAAATGATACCTGTAGGAGTCCAAGATGGTGGTTTCTAACCACTGACTGAAGAACAGAGAAAGAGGAGATGTACTGACTGGCAGGTGCCTCAGCAATACTCAGATATTAACAGGCAGGGAAACAGTACAGATAATTATTTTCAATATGTGGTGAGAAGTGTTTCAGAGAAGAACAGTATAAATATATATTTTTTTATTATTTGGAACTTCAAGAGAATGAAAAGAGATGAACACAGAAGTAAAATGGTATGTTTGTCAGAGGAGAGGTGCATTGCCAGTGTTAGACAAAGGAAACAGCCTTGCAAAACCAGATAGAAACATACAAAAATTACATCACTGAGGACATATTCTTGTGGAGACATGGAAAGGAAAGACTGAAGCTGATTCCGACTATATCAATATAAAATATAAAATATTTTCTCTTCCAAAAAACACAGTTTAAACTCTAACTGTGGTTCTCAAAAATAAGCCAGTGCAACAGTTTTAAGAGCTTCAGAAATTTTAGATGTTAGAACGTTTACCTTGATTTGGAAAAATAAAAAGCCCTGTTATATAGTCCCAGAATGCAACCTCAGTAAACAAACCAAGTAAAATAAAGTAACTAAAGAAAAAAAAAATCCTTCCAATGATAAAAAATTCAATCAGGAACTAATTTTGACTTTGCACAACTTCCAAACTGAAACAGTAACACATCTTTGGTATAATCAAGTTTAGAAGCTTTCATTGACTATTAGAAAAATCACTAATTTTTTGCCCTGATGCCCTTTTAGACACAGCTGAAATACAGTTGCAAGCTTCAAAAGTTTGCAAATTCTACGGAATAGGTTAGGATTTGTCCAGTTACAAAAAAAAAGGTAACAGAGCAACACACGTTTACAGCCAGCGCTCTTCCCCTGCAGGATGATTACACTAGACTCTTCAAAAGCAGCTTGATAGCTTCAACTTCTCAGAGTTCCTGGTTACTCCCTGAAAAGTTTAATGCAATAGAAACTCATAAAAAATAAAACACTTGTTACCTACTTGTCCTGTTTACTTTTATTAAGTATGACTTCTTTCACTCATGTTGGACAAGTATCTTTCACCATCGCTTAGTTCAAAGCTCAAAGTGTACTTTCGATTAGGTACTGAGCAGCTGGAAAGAATGCTGCATACTTTGGATATCTCTTGCTTACCTTCTTTGTATTTTTGACTGGACCATATGAAGAGCTTTCAGCATCAACAAGTTTTTGCTGCCTGGCTACCTGAAGAGCTTTCTGAGTGGGACCTTGCAACCCTTTGTTCCTTTGACTTCTGTGGCCTACTATAAAAGAAACAATAAAAATATCATCAGAATGTATTTTTTACTTCCTCTTCTAAAAGATCTCTCTTTAGTTAATATCAGCTAGACATGTGACATTCTAAAAGAAACACCACTTCAATAAGAAGATACTCAGGTTACTGTGCCATCCATATAAAGTATCTCAAGACTACATATAACTGCTCCACAAATTATTTTGGTATGATCTATTTCGGTTTACCTAATGGTACCTAGATTTTGTCCCCAAAATGCAGCAGTAATTTTGAATCTTGCAGTACAGGAGAGTCACAGCAAAACGGATGCAGTTCTCTTCCCTCAGAGCTGGAAGAAACATCATCTCACTGCATCCAATCCAATATCTACCACCAATGCATTATTCTGATATACAGCCTGCATTCCCTTTCGCTCCCCTGCACTTTCTCCCCAGTGCACCTTTCAAACAAAAAATTATTTACGAATAGGTAACTCAAAGAAATCCTAAGCAGGTAGGAAAGCTGTAAATCATCAGACTAGGCTGAAAGGAATACAAAGAACAGTATAGCACAGGCAGACTATTGTACAATGCATCTGCCGTGATCCAGCAGAAAGGATACTACTCTCTGACAGTTTTCGCATTGGCAGCTCACACATCTGAACACAGTCCCTTGTGATTCTGGTATCTTGTTGCAATGCTTTGCAGTATGTACATGAGGCTACAGGGGAAACAAATGGAATCCTGAATTCCAACAGGATTTGGGCACTAACATCTCTTCCATTCTTGGAAGAAGCTCTCAGATTAAAAAACACGTTATACAGCTAAATCCAGACTGAAACAAATGCACTTCACACTATGCGTTTCTATATCGTTGCTCTTGTGAAATAGTTTTATTAAGACCTTGACAGCAAAATGCAAGCTTTCTGACTTAAAAGGGAAAAAACCTCCAACCTCTCCATTTGAGGTCAAAAAAGTGGATCAAGCAAACACAAAACCTTCCTGCATACCCAGCCCGAGTAAAACTGACTGATAAAAAGAACTGTGCCTGACTAACAAAATGTCCATATTCTCACTGCTTTAGGAGTTAAAGCTACTGCCACAGATATCCTGAATAATAACTTACTCTGAGGAACGGTACACTGCAAAATTGGTTTCCATGTCAAACACTTTCTACTCACTCAGTAACTGCGACCAACAGCACGTTGCTCACACGTTATTTGGTTTGTTGGTGCTTTTGAAATACACACACTTATAAACCAACAGAGTTATGACAGTTGAAGGGCTTAAAAAGTCAGTAACTATTAAAAAAAAAGAGAAAGGACAAATTCTAAAGAACTGTTGCAATTGCACTAAGACATCAACAGCTTGTGTTCACAGATTTTGTCTTCCGATTCCACTGTAGATGGAACGGGGACAACCAGGTCTGAGCACTTTAACTGGCATGGTTTAAATTTCTTTTTGCATTACCTTCTAACAGCAATTACATCAGATCAAGGGAAGGAAAAGCACGGTTAACAGGCTTTGCAATGAGTTAATTCAACCATGAGTAAAGAAACTCATTGAGTTCAACTTTTGAATATAATTGGGTAATAAATAAGCAGCTGTTGTTTTTAGCAAATGCAAGAAATGTACTGAGCAAGTATCAGTTTTATAACATCTTTTTAGAACCAGCTGTTATAGCAGCATTCACTGAGGCTTATAAGCAAGCCACACTGCTTAACTCCTTCAGGCAAAAGTGGTCGTTTTTCAGAGCACCACTTAACACAGTGTCTTGATCCATAAGTAAGTGTGCGTGTGCTCTGTTAATATACACCAATAACCTAAATAAAAAAAATCCCATTCTTTCTCTTTGATTATTAGATCACTCTATGTATGATCTCACTACCACATCAGAGAGGATTAGATTTAAAACAATAACAAAACCAGTTTTTAACGCAAATCTTACACAAAACATCCAATCCTTTTCAAAAATAATCTGAACTCAAATGACAAGTTATTTTTTTTTCCAGAGCTGGCTTTTGAGTGAGCACAGCAGGGACAGTGAAACAGTCTACAAAATGACTGAGTCCTAATCCTAACTGTTAACTAGTTCCTCCCCAACTATTAAATGGCCTTATATCTACTTTAAACAAGCAAGGTAAGTAGAGAGGAAATAAAAACTTAAATTTCCATAATTTTTAAGACGCCTATAGAAAACCTAATCTTGAAGGATTTGTGTGAAAAGCACTGTTTGCAAAGCTAAACAGCAGTCCAGCAGTGGGACGGCAAAAAAACCTAGTAAAAAAACTACATGCTCTGTATTGTGTGTGCTATCCTCTTTAATTGTCTGAAATGCATCAGGCTGAAAGCTGGTACATCAAATGCCTAAGTAGTAAGTCCATGATAGTTGTCCTAAAATTTACATTAACTACTGCTAATTTTTTTCTGCATAGCTGCCAGATAAAAATTTACAAAGCAAACTTGTTGGGAATACTACAAAGTTTCCCTTTCTTCTTCATTATGCACTATACAAATCACTTAAAAAAAAAAAACCAAAAACAACCCAAAACACCAACCTCATCGCCACAATTCAAAACCTCAGCAAACCCAGAACTAGTTAAAAGCCACTCTCAGTGCTCTCTAGCCAAAGTCAGCATTCCAGGGGCTCTTCATCAAGGCAGGTTGTGGGATAGAAGCAGCACCAGGAGCAACCTCCTGCTGCCAGACAGAGTCATCCTTGTTCTTGAATGCCCTGCGCTGCAGTGAAAGCAGACAGCTGGCCAGAAAAGGCATCGTATCTTGGCAAATGGTAACTTGCCAATCTGAGCGATCATTACCTTCTAACTAAAATGTACCAATGTACTAATGCATACGAGGCAGCCCTGGAGAGATGACAACTGAAAAAAAGGCAGCCGTAGCTCTCCTTACAGTAGAGATTTGCAAGTCCAACAGCGCTGGTTCCTTCAAACTGAGAACTTAAATTTAGGGAAAAAAATGCAGCAATCATTTCTCCAGGGTCTACACACTGCTTGCTTTTCAAGGTTGTGTTTATACTGCCTCAGGAATAAGAATTCAAGAGGCTACTGAATATGACCATCTTTCAAGAAGCAGAAAAAAGAAGTATCTGAATAAGAGACAATATCACCCACTGAGACACGAGTATGACCTACAGAGGACAATAAAATTATGTACTATTAGAGGACAAAGCATTGGAAAAAAAAGAATGGAAATACCATTTAATTTATGATACACAAGGTAAGAAGCAAATTAAGGCTTGTACAAGCACAGGGGTGACTGATGACATGAATAATTTGCGTTGGAGAATAAACTTTTTTAATATTATTATTTATAAAGTGCTTCCCTGCTTGTCACTTTTCGGTATTATAAAGTGCTCTCAAGATTTTTGGAGAATAAACCAGTACCTGTGAACAGTCAGAAAGTGGTTTTTAGAATCCCTTAAACAGTAAATGGAAGTAACTATAATATGAAAGAGACAGATGGGGCATCTATACTGTAAAACACTGAGATGGAGGAAGAACCCATAATAAATATCCTCAAGCCAGAGTATAATGAAGAGTTGAATGCTATATGCCCTAAACTAACAAAATTAAAAGCCTGTTTTCTACCTCTCCATCTGAAGTGGGAAGAAAATGAGCATTGAACTCTTTAGTGGGGCAGAGGCTTATACTTTTAGTTGTAGCAAGATTTAAAGACTACAGCGGAATATATTCAGTTTACAGAACCACATAAAGGTACACTGGGGACCTGAAAAAACACACAAAAAGCAGGCATGAGCATCCAAAACCAGAAAGACACCGTGAACACTGAAGAGGCTTGCTGCCAGTACTTCAGTATTCCACCACGTTAACACATTTGAAGTCTGTATTTACAGAATTTATTATTTTAATAACTATTTGCTTGTATACAAAATAAAATCATAGCTTAGTTTATACTGGGTAAGACTACAGAATCCATTCAGGTTCTCCTGGAAGTGAAAGTAGTTACCTTCTTAAGGAAACAGTTTTCAAAAAGCAATAGTGTGTGCCCCAAGGGACTCCTTAGGTGTGGAAGCCTCCACTGCTGCATGGAAACCAAGATCTGAGCTAGGATGAGGGGCTTCTTTTAGACAATTAAATCTCAATCCAGTGCTCATAGCGATTTATGACAATTTAGGTTGCTTCAATCTACATTAGATAGAAATTGAAGGAAAAAAAAATAAACAGAATGTGCTATGCTTGTAATAGGCAGGCAGGAACAAAGATCTGAATGACAGTAGAAATGTCTGCATTAATAGTAAATAAGCCATTTTAACAGCCAGGGAAATGCTTGCTAACCTCTTCACTCAGCTACAAATTCTAGAGAGAAACCAAAACATTTCAGATGGCTACTGGTCTTCTCAGCTTTGTCTTTTCTACTGGAATTTATACAGTGGAAGAAACCCCATTAATGTGGGAACTAATGAAGCTTAATTGTCAAAGGCTGGGGTAACGCAGTGGCTTTTTACCTAGGGTGTACTACCAGTGCAAGAAGATGTTTAGGCCTGTAACACATCGAGGGGGGAAAAAAAGCAACAAACAAACAAACATAAAAGAAACAGATATAAAAAACCTGTTCTAATTGCAACAGATACTTCCCCTGGAAGTTGTATACTATTTGATACCTGGTCACCTATGTCACTGAGAAATTTGGGCTTCTCTAGTGTCAAATAAACTGCAATCTGTGATTGGATTTCTTTTCATGAATAAGACAGGAGCAACACCCAACGGTTCTCTTTTTCATAATTTTTTAGGAGTCTTTCGGAAACCCAGTTTCTTTGAGACTTATCTCACTTAGTCAAATGTAACTGAAGTTGCCAAAGAGGTTCAAAATTATTAGTGGAAGTGATGCTCACAAAGATCATCACAACATGGGCTTCACTTACTGAGGAAGCCAGAGGACAATAAAGTGATAGGGGTTTTTTTTCTGATGGGGTTTGAAGGATTATAATTATAAAATAATTATCCATTTACTCAAAACACCAGGGAAGTAGAGTAGCACCATGCAGATAAAGACATTATTCCAGCAGGTACTATAAAACCTTGTTAGCCTCCTGTAAAAGTGAGATGTGCTAAAATAAGAGGCTGGACTTCATAACACCAATATTTTCAAAATGTTTCCAGAGCATCATATATACCCTTCTTATAGTGAGCTGAAAAAGAACACGTATGTGAAAAAAAGTATTAGCAAATAAAATAAAATCAGACCAAGTAGATGTCTAAGACAAAATCCCTCCTTAGTCACTCATTTATTTCATATTGCCATGAGCAGTCTCACTATCCTTAGAGGATACATTGTAGAATACATATTCAAATTATAAAATTGCTGCTCTGTCACCATGACAGCTGATAAAATGTTTATAGAGCAAGTATTTTTGATATACTATTACACCAGACATTGAAATGCATCGTAACAGCAAAAAACCCATAACCAGTCTGAGCTCGGTGACGCGAATATTTTACCTTTTGTCACAGGAATCTTAATAGCATACATTGACTCCAAATTTTGTAATGTGGCTTGCAAATCTGTAACCTAATTTTAAAAAAAGAGGAGAACAAGAAGAGACAATATGAAAACATTGCTTTTGAACTATCTGTTCACAACGCACAGCATTCACGTCTGCCTATTTACGAAATAAATTCCATGTATAATTTTTTTACTCCTCTGATTATTGCCTCTAAGTTATAAACATTACTCCTAATTGGAGATTTTAGGAATGCCCAGTGAAACAATGCAATAAAATACAAGACATCCAGAATATCTCAAAATATTTTTACAGTTCTATTAAAATAAAGCAGACATAGAGAATACTGGGAGTCTTACCACACCATCCACTTTTAACCACTGCTATCACTGCACTGATCTTTAACTCAATGGCACAACATGACATACAGCTTCGTCATAAGAAAATGTCACAAAATATGGTGCTATGTGTTAGGAAAAAAGCTAACTCCAGAATGTGAACTCCAGAATGTTCACAGTTCATAACCAGGTAGGGTCTTACGTATGTTCCTGAAATTTCATAGCACTGCAACTGTTTTATGCTTTGTACTCCTGATTCTGCATAACTGTGTATGGACAGTAACTTTTCTTTTTCTTTACAACATTTTCTTTTACTTAATAAAACTTCAAGTATCTAGTCCTCAGTCTTTTAAAAGTAAGCCCTCAGGTGACCTGAGGAAAAACTGGAGGGAGAGGAATGGAGGAAACGAGAGGTGAAAACTATTAAAAGAGTGCAGGCATGGTAAATACCTTTCATGTTACCCACATGTAACTTAGGCTACTACTGCAATGCAATGCATTCTGGGAGCTCTTTTTTTGTCCTCCTCTATTCTAAGCAAAACCTATTGTTAAACACATGTAAGGTAATTTTCTGTTCTTCATCCATCCCATCTGTGCTTACTGTAGTTCCTGCTAAAAGGGCAGAATACCATGTACACCAACCTGTACACCAGATAAGATTGCTGAATTGCTAACTCACATGGAGCACCACTAAGCAACTACAGACGGAGAACTACTCCACTGTGGCATTAAGGTTCACACACTCTCAATATTAACATTTCACCAAATAACATGAAGCTCACTAAAATATTCTCCTTCAAACTACTGCATAATCAGGGCACTCTAACAGAAATATCCTATGAATTTACCAAAGTAAAAACCAAAAGCATTTCTTACAGCTTTGCAGGTGGTGTTCACCACAGTTTTACCTGTCTAACTGCTCTGTCTCTGTCCAAACCAGTTAACATTTTCTGTCTCAGTACAGTGACATATTTTTCAGTCAACTGCTTCAGCACTGGTTCATATGATGCATAATGTGCCTTCAGCCTGGGAATAAGAGAACAAATTGTTCCTCAAAGATGAGATAAATCAGAGATCTATGTCCGTGTAACTTTCTTCCTCCCCACATAAAAGAATAAAAGTGCCAAAAGGTCAACACAGAGGAGACAGCAAAGATATTTAGTATGCAACTACCCAACTGGAATACCGCAAAAAAGAAAACAAAAAGGTCAGATCAATAAGAGGTTTCATAGTTTGCTTAGTCATATCTTTTAAAACACTCTTGCTGGTTTTGACCTGTTCTTAATCCTTCATACACAAATTGCACATGATTTTCTGTTAATTTCTGTTTTCCTGCAGATGAATGGCATTTCACTGCAAGAAAGAATTTCAGCTATGATGCAACTACCAACTAGGATCCCAATCGAGACAGAACAGTCATGATATGATTATTATTGTTTCTTTCTTCACTGCACATTACATTTAGAATGCTTAACCACTTCAATTCTTCAAAACAACTCAGATTTACACATAAAATCTTTCAAGAAAAACACAGGACACTAAGCTTCAAAAATACTGCATTTTTCAAAGAGCTGACACACAGAGAATAAGTCAGTTGATAGAGCTCTCACATCAGTATGTATGGATTTCAAGGTTAAAGATGTAGAACATGTAGCTGCTGTTACATGCATTTATTGATAATGTTGAAAAGTAAAATTTCTGTGACCTGTTTAGAGCTGCAGATGAAAGCCACTGCCCAATGTTATTTTAAAACCAGTGCTGGCATGAACATGTGCAAAGAAGAGGTTCTAAACTCAGTTCTTTCACCAGGCCCAGTGATCTTCAGATGGACAATACAAAAGTTCCACTCATGGAGTGAAAGAGTAACAGTTAATAGAGAACAGAGAATCCCAGAATACCAAAGTTATGGATTAAATATTATAAAATAAACTATTATAACCCAGTACCAATGGACCAGTTTGGACTTATTTGCAACCAAAGGAACATAACAAATTTCATATAGGAAGTTCAAGACATAAAAGGACGGGAAATACAAGCTACAGGAATTCAAAGGTTCTGAATTCATTGTGACACCAGTTACCCTTAAAATGGATAAAAGATCTAAAGCCAAAGACCACCGCATATTTAAGGAAAAAGATCTGGGTAAAAGAAAAACTGATTTATATTTTCAACTATTAGAAATACCATGTATTTATTAATGCCACATCACACCATGGAAAACATAATTTAAGAAAAAAAAAATCATTAGAAATAGTTTAAGAAATATGGCAGAAAGGTCAGAGGGAACTTCTGTTTACCAGGACACTAACTAAATGCATCCAGTTTTACTTTAGCACTTTAAATGCCACAAAGTTATCTCATCAGGCAACGATTGAAGATATTATCTTCAATATTATATATATAGTAATTAAAATAATTTTTTACCTTTTAAGGTCACAAATAAGCTTGTTTTTCTCCTGGGACACTCTCTTATGATGCATTCGATGGAAGTCACATTCTTTCTGCATTTTTAGGAAAGCCTCTTTTGCTTTGCTATACGTAAACAGAAAACACAGGAGAGAAGTATTGGCCTCCCTCTATTAATTGCTCATAAGGGATGATAAATACACGATATAATTTTCAGATATGCACGTGCCTACTGTGCATACTGTTTTGGTAGTATGCCTTGTGGTGGAGAACACACACTTCTGAAGCCCTTTTGGTGCCATGGGTACTCTTCACCATTACCTCTCGTCAGTTCATTCAGATAGAGTTCACAGGGATCCTGGCACTATAAACATCAGACTTACTTTACTCTAAGAATAAAGGGTCTTGTGGAGGCACACATTCAAATTACTGGTGTTTAAAAAATAATACTTTTGTTGTGGCTTTAAAATTCTACATGAAAATGTATTGGAATGCTGATTTTCTAACATCTGCATTGCATCCGGAGCTCAACCTAATGGCACGTGCTAGAAGTACACACACAGAAGGATAACTGTATCTTTGCCTTGCAAAGACATACATTGAGAGAGCTTCTGGGAAAAAATTGTGCTAGAAAGGTTCTAGGCTCTATTCAATCACATCTGCAGCCTGTCCTCAAGCGTCCCTTGTACAGCAGAAAGGAAAAGGAATCCATTTCAAAATTAATTGAAAACATATAGATAACCTGTTATTCCCTAAGTATATTCTACACACAGCCATTCTGTATATATTCCATACATTTTCTTCTTGCCTTTCCTGATACGGTTTTGGCAGGAAAAATTAGTGGATTAATTGTTTAACTGCAAAGGAATCACAGAACGGTAGGGGTTGGAAGGGAACTCTGATGATCATCCAGTCAAATCCCCCTGCCAGAGCAGGATCACCCAGAGAAGATCGCACAGGAACAAGTCCAGGTGGGTTTCAAATGTCTTCAGAGGAGACTCCACAAACTCTCTGGGAAGCTTGAAATTACCTTGCACAGAAATTTGATATTTGTTCTTTGCAAAATTAAAGCTAATTTCCTCTCCAATGGGAGCTGAAGAGTTAGGAAAACCAGTATGATAGTGGAGTATGCCAAAAGCACAGGTCCAGGAAGACGACCCATAACTGCCAGTACATTATATTTAATAGTACAAATAATTTATATTTCCTATATATACACATTCACTATATTTATTACCAATACAAACTACCATATTTATATGTGTACATTTATATGTGAATTGCTGCTTATAGCAGGAACAGTTATTAAGACCCAAAAAAGTGCACAGTGAATTAATGCCACCATACATCAGTCAAAACTGAGCAAAAGCTGGCAGGAAAATGAAAACAGGCAGGACTGCCCCTGCAATAACACTGTGAAAAGCTCAAAGGAGCTTCAGGCATGCACACAGTTTTGTATCTGCATGTGCACAAACACCAGCAGTTGTGAAACAGAGTAACTTTGGACATTGGTATGGGATACAAAGTGCAGATTAGGATTCTGCTCAAGCTCCTATAAGCAGCAAGAGATTTGAGAGGTAAATGAACCAGTGGTCCCAGGACAGTTCTATGAAACGACTCCACCATGACGCCACTCCAAATCTGACTTGCCATAAGATCTTGAATACAAAACCTGCCCCTTCAGAGCTAAGCAGATGGCTTGTTCTAAGAGTAAAAGATGTGGATACAGACATAGCAAAGCCAATAACCATTTCTTTTAGTTAAGTTATATATATATTTATCATTTTTTCTCAAGTAAGTAGTTTGATAAAAACAGAAGAGGAGGCAAGGTCCAATAAAAACAAGTAGGGATTTTCAGAAGTGAATTATATGCCCTGTCCCCACTGAACTTAGGTAGGACTTTATTCTCCAACATACTGCAAGTTGTAGCTCTAAAATTTTAATCAAAATAAAGACAGTTCTAGAAAGCATACTCTATTTTATATAGCATTTAGTAGCAAGGATGTTAGATGTACCATGTAATTAAACAGATACATTTAAATGTGGTGCACAATACCAAGTATGCACTTTAGGTTTTTTTCCCATTGTAAAGAAATATGTGCAGATTAGTTAAGATTTTGGCACAGAAATAGGAGATCAGCTGAGGATTTTATTGCTGGTGATAGCACTAACAGTAATAATAAATATTATTTCCAGGATTGCTTTATATTTCCACTGTTACTGTCGTCGTAAACTGGGTGTATGTTTGTGAGCATGCTTCCAAAAATCAGGTCAGAAAGATACCTGCAAATACTTAAACTTCCTAAATAATGTTAGTTGACACAGGTGGAAACCTCAGACAAAAGCTGTACACAATTTTCATTCTATCTACCTAATAAATTTCTAAACATTTCAAGAACTTAAAAATATCACAGTTAGCAGTGCCTGTGATTAATGTGATCTTAAGCCTGGTACAACCATTATGTTGTCTACCTACATGTTCAAATACAAAGGATCTGGCCATTGGAAAACACCAAGCTCTATGAGATTCAAGCTATTTTAAATCATCATATAGGCAGAGTTTCAGTTTACTGTTACGAAATCACAATGAAAACTGTAATTGTAATGAAAAAGTTGAATGAAATTCAACTCAAGCAAATATTACTAGACTATTAAATGCTTGAATGACAAAAATAATCACTGAAGACAATTAACTACACTTAACTAGCTTCCTGTAAGAGTTAACAACTTTCAGAGATGTTGTTTTCAAGTTATTCTTGCATATTGGAAATAACATCTATGCTTCCATTCAAGAAATAGTGCAGCAGAGAACATCCCTTACCAATCAACCAGGGCTCAACTACAGCCTTCAAAATAAAAGAAAGAGAAAGGGAGTACACTTAGGTATAGTTTAACTAGTCACATCACAAACCAATATAAAATTAGCTTTGATTCCAGTCACAACACAATGTCTGTTTCTAGAAAGAATGTAAATAATGATTAGTACCATAACTAAATTTTAAGGTAAACATATCACTAGCTATGGAGTAAAATAATTATGCTGATATATATTTCTTTAAATATGCACATTCAGGGATTTTTTACACCTCAAGATGCCTTCAGACAGTGGACAACTTATTAAAAACACATACTCACTGCATACAGAATGTCAAGCCGATTGTGATTTCTTTCTTCAAATAATGAAAGCCACAGTGAAACGTAACCAACAGCCTGCAATCTATTCTAGTTGCCCACCTGCTTGCCATGCAATCATGTAAATACTGTATTAAAATACTCAAAATGCAACTACAGTTAGCTTCCAGACCCTGAATCTCTTCCACCAATTGCTAATTACATTAAGGCAGGAGGTAATTGGTTTACAGTCATTTATCCCGGGCCCTCATACTGCCTGACTCCCAAACAACATCTCTTTTCTGGAAGATGGTTGTCAAGAGTACCAAGCTCAGAAATACCAAATGTAATTTAAAGCTTTCTTCAAACACGCTTCACAGCACTATCTCACAGTCAAAGTTTTCCAAATAATCCACAAAGCAAAACATGAGACTTTCTTTGCTCACAAATCTTTGGTTTCTAACCAGTCAAATCAGCATTTCTTCAGCGCTCTCAGACATTCTGTTTTCAGTGTAAACTGGAGAATTCTCTCTCTTAGTACTTGAAAACTCAAACTGTTCTCAAGGTAATTTTGATTGCTGCTGCAATATTTGCTTTATCACAGCAAGGATACTGACTACAGTTATAGCATGTATGACCAAGGAAAAAATGTTATTAACAGTCACTACAGCAAATGGATTTAGTATACAGTATTATAGTAGTATTTTTTCACTGTGAGGGTGACAGAGCATGGCCCAGGCTGCCCAGAGAGGTTGTGGAGTCTCCTTCTCTGCAGACATTCAAAACCCGCCTGGCTGTGTTCCTGTGTGACCTGGTCTGGTGATCCTGCTCTGGCAGAGGGGTTGGACTGGATGAGCTTTTGAGGTCCCTTCCAACTCCTGACATTCTGTGATTCTGTGATTATAATCAGAGTTCATCCAAAAGACACATAGGAACACTGTAACTCATGGTAAATACAGCAGAAATGCACAATTTCAACCATTTTTCCAGAAACAGTGCTGCTTTAATTCATAAATTATTCAAAACAAGCGAAATGAATGTCACAGAAGTGTTGGACTTTTAACACTAGTATTAGATTAAAACTTTGAAAGTTATTTGAAATAAAAAGGTTGAAAAATGAAGTAGTGATCTTTAGCACAAACCAAGTTTTACAACTAGACATACTCCACTCTAACATTAGCAGAAAGACTAAGAAAATAAAGCTCCCCCTGCAAGAGAGCTCTCCCTACACTACAATGTGAACAAGCAGGGCATGGTTTCAGCTTATGGATTTATATTTTTTTTAGCACAGGTCACTTAAGCGAGTGCTGGGAGTTTTACTTAACAGATAGAATGTAGAACCTAGGATATTGCCAGTATCTCTTCCCTCTCCTGTTTTCTTTCTGTTGCACAGTATGATGTTATCTTTCAGCCTCGTAACTTGACATCTGCTATAAAAAAAAATTCCTTGCACCCCATATGCACACTCCTATGGGAAAAACCCAACTCACTCATGACCACAGTGAAATGGTTTTGAGCTTTATTTTCTTAGATAATCAGGTAGCACTGCAACAAACCCAGGAAAACTCTCATCAGGAAATAATCCAGATTCTCTTGTTACAGCATCTTCTGCTTCATGCTGGGGGGGAAAGTGGGGGTGGAGGGAGGCAAGAGGGGGGGTGAAGAAGGAAAGCCTGCTGAAATTACTCCTGACAATAACAAATTCAGAAGGGCCAGATTTTGTCTTTCCTTCTTTTACTAAGCATTACTGCTTCTTATTATCCCACTCTAAATGAGAGACACAATCTCTAACTATCCATTTTATTAAACACTGTTCGCAGAAGCTGCAGATTAAAATAGAGGAATGTTTTCCATATGGCCCACCTCCCAGTCCAACAGTGTATTTTAACTACACAACATTTGAATTTATTATTAAAGCTGTTTACTTAACTATTACATTATGGTCAATTTATTAATTTAAAATTTAATAAATCATTATCATTGGAAAGTAATCTGATCATCATTATTAGCAGCAGCAATGATCAGTATCTACTTTTCAAATAAAGGAACAATCTAACTGAAAATTAGGAACTTGTGCAATCTTGAGGAAAATCAAAGAGATGGAGTTAACGTTTTTTTACAGCTCCATATTTTAAAACTTTGCACAAGCAAAATCAAACTGAG
>NW_010179553.1:0-41511 GCF_000695765.1 Mesitornis unicolor
TATATATATATAAACCCATTTTGTTTTGGGCTTGATGTTTATTGGGCTTTTTTAATTATATGATAGATACAACAGGCTAAAGTATCTTCTATCACCACTGATCATATGTTTAACATACTCTCATCCCTTCCTTGCACATATCACTGGCACAATCTGAGTAAAAAGAATTAAGTGTGCTTCATTCCTTTCCTGAGACTTGTGAGTTTGTCAGTATGGAATCATCTGTATAAATACATACTTGACTTAATTTTTATCCATTTATTTCAGAAGAAAATCTAAAGCACCGCCTCCTCCATCTGAAACGAAACTGGTTTCTGTTTCTTCATTTGATGATACAGCATCAGCCAATCCCATCATGGAACAGAAAGAAAATGTAATCGATAAAGATATTGAACTGTCAGTGGTCCTGCCAGGAGATGTGATCAAGTATACTACAGTTAACGGGAGGTAAGTTACAATGACACATTAATTTTCTTTTCTTTTCTCTAGTTTACTTCAGCCTTCATCCAGGTCTTAATCATGTGCTGGTTTTGACTGGAACAGAATTAATTTTCTTCATCGTAGCTAGCATGGGGCTATGTTTTAGATTTGCACTGGAAACAGTGTTGATAATTCAAGGACATTTTAGTTACTACTGAGCAGTGCTTGCACAGAGTCAAGGCCTTTTCTGCTGCCACACCACCAGGAAGTAGGCTGGGGAGGCACAAGGAATTGGGAGGGGACACAGCCGGGACAGTTGCTCCCAACTGACCAAACGGATATTCCATAGACATGCTCAGCAATATAACTTGGGGGAAGGTAGGCCAGGTGCCACAGCTTGGGGATGGGTTGGGCATCGGTCGGTTGGTGGTTCATTTGCATCACTTGTCTTTCTTGGATTTTACTTCTCTCTGTTATTTTCCTTTTCATTACAATTTATTATTTTTTAAAACTTTCTTTTATTTCAATGATTAAACTGTTCTTATGTCAATCCATGAGTTTTCTCACTTTTACCCTTCCAGTTCTTTTCCTTGTGTCCTACTGGGGATGGGGAGTGAGCGATGGGCTGTATGGTGCTTAGTTGACAGCTGGGGTTAAACCATGAAAAATCACTCAGTAAAATACATGAATATTTTATGCCAGAGTATTGAGTGTGTCCAAATAAGAGCAGCAAAGCTGGTGAAGGGGGTTAGAGACAAGTCTTATGAGGAGCAGCTGAGGAAACTGGAGTTGTCTAGTCTGGACAAAAGGAGGCTCAGGGGAGACCTTACCACTCTCTACAACTACCTGAAAGGAGGTTGTAGCGAGATGGCTATCGATCTCTTTTCCCAGGTAACAAGTGACAAAACAAGAGGAAATGGCCTCAGTTTGTGACAGGAGAGGTTAAGATTGGATATTAGGAAATTTTTTTTTCACTGAAAGGTTTATCTGTCATTGGAACAGGCTGCCCAGGGAAGTGCTGGAGTCCCCATCCCTGGAGGTGTTTAAAAGATGTGTAGATGTGTCACATGGCTTAGTTGTTGACTTGATAGTGATAGGTTAATGATTGGACTTGATCTTAAAGGTCTTTTCCAACCTAAATTATTCTGTGATTCTACTATGATTTTTGGGTAGGTGTGGAAACATATACTTGCCTGCCTTCTGGGAAGACTGGTTTTTAAGATTCAGAAATTCTGTATGGCACCTGTCAGCACGTGTACCCATACCTATTGTTCTTTGTAGTCACTGCAAATCTTTAGAAAAATGCTGGTTTGTATGAGTCACTGAATTTTCCCACGTAAGTTTACCGTGTTAAACTTAAAGGTGAGTTCCTCCATCCTACTCGGGTACAAAGTCCTGTGTTCAGCACTTGCTTAGCACTGCTAGCAGTCCTAAAGAAAGTATAATCACTTCAGACAAAATCTATAATGCTCCGAAGAAACAGTTTCTAGCTACAGCTTTAGAAATACTTGTTTTTTAAAACAAATATATTTTGCTTAAGCTGGTTTTAATTTGAAATACATATTTCAGCCTGCTGATTGGTACTGTAGATTGTGCATATAACTCTCAAGTCACCTTTAGTTAAGAAAGACCTCGACATTGACTGGTGAGTTGAAATCATAAATCCTGGGACTTAAAATGTTATGTTAATTATCGTAGCAGCTCTACAAAGAAGGCTCCTGTGCAAAACCTGATATGAATCAGAGCAGTTAGGGTGCCAGTTTGTTGCTTTCCTAAGTTGAAATAAAGCATTTTTGTGTATTGTGCTTGTTGTGGTGTATTATTAGCGACTGTCTTTGCTACTGAAAGCAAGCAGACAGATTTTATGTAATTACTTATTTATTTATACATACATACATCCCAGATAAGGTAAACATTTACAGTACTTACACCTATTTCACCTTTTAACAGGAGATAAAGACTTCTGTGGCTTGAGTCTGTTTGCACACTTTGTCATTTGCTGGAGTTCATGAGGTCGTTGCTTAGACATCAAATACCATTTTGTTCACCAGAGCTGCAATGGATGATGTTTTATGATTTTCTTCCCCATCCCCAGACTCCATGGGATTTTCAGGATAACTTAAATCTGAGGTTATATTTATCAGAATAAATTTTCTGAAGTAATTGGTGACTACTGTGATGCTTTATGGTGTTCTTGCTAGCTTGTTTACAGCAGGGAGTATTGTTGTCTGTAATACAGTGCCTTCCTCTGTTTTAAAAATTTCTTAAAGGTGAGAATCCATGTGTACACTGTCAGGCTTTTCTCTTTCTTCATCTTCTCTTTTTCACTCCCTTTGTCTACACTTATGAGTACCGTGTGCCCTCTGTCTTGCTTTGCTCAGAACAAAGTGCCTGCCAGGAATGTTGCATATAGCTTCACTCAGTCACACTGTGTATAATTCCTCAGTGATCAAGACAGGCCTCGCAGGCTTATCGGGAAACACACACATTTCTCCAGTTAGTTTTATTATCCCACAGTTAGTGGTGGTTTTTTTTTTCTTTTCAATCAAGATACCGTATGTGATTGATTTCACAAATCACTCTCCTGCGAACATGAACCTGTGTTAGCACTGTTAGGCTCACTCAGAAGGAGGGGAGGCACTGTTCAGGACCTGCAGTCCACTCTGAAACATCCTTCAAACTACCTTTTATTCTAGATTTGCTGTGTCTTGATAGTCGTATTTGTGGACAAGCTGCCTTTAGAAATTATACAAACAAGTAATTGCTAATCTGTCTCCTTCCTGTTCATGATCAGAGATGAGCAGCTTCAAAACTCTTGAGGAGAAAATATGTTTTTAAAATTTCATATTAAAACAAGCGAAACTGTGACTTTGTACAGCTGTGTATTCAAATGCCATAGTCCACTGGAATAAACTTTTGTGCTGTTCTCCAATGAAGTTGGGTTGGTTTGCTCCCTGCTTTGTCACAGCGGATGGCAAGAGCTATGTAGAACAAAGCAAAATGTTACATAGGTAAATACCCTGAGTGAGTAAAAGTAGACAGAAGAGGATCCTTGAGTTGTTTTGTGGGCTACTAAAGCAAAAAACTTAGAGACTGAGAAAAGTAAGAACTCATTTTGAAACTTCAGGTGTGGGTATATTCTCTTACTTAAGCCTAAACACTAATTTGTATTTTGTCATAGTTAATGACAGTGATTCTGTTCCCAGTCTGATAGTGAAGTCCTGCAGGAGAGGCCAGGCAAACAATTCTTTAAAAACAACCAACCCCCCACCCTCCAAAAAAACCCAACAAACCAAAGATGGTAAAAGCAGTACGTGGTAGAAGTGAAGGTACACTCTTCACGGGAAGAGTGAGTGAAGCTTTTTATTTTTCTTATTTTAATTGGAATGTTTTTCAGAGTAAAGTTTCTGAATCTTCTCCGTTGATCTAAATACAACATGGGACTGCGGAATTTTCTGCAGCCAAACAAGAAAAAAAAACCCAACTAACTATTTCATTTAGCAGCCTGATTATTTTACGTTAGTTTTTGGTTTTCCCACAAGGAAAAAATGCAGAGTTTTGACAAAGTTTTCTTGAAACTGAATAATTATTTTCAGTTGTATGAATCAGTAAATTAACTTAGAGATTTCAAGGGCAAATAGGATAGTGACATGCTTTTTATTTGGAAATGGTGTGTTAAACAAACAGTTTTGCAGGGTAGCATGTTTAGTTCTGCGGTTTCAGACGCCTTTCAGAGAGATTTTTGCTTTGCTGTTTGCTGAATTTGTTTTCTTAGAGCCCTTTGTGAGTTTCTATTTGATCCGTTCTTGAGTATTTTCAGTCATTAGGGTATTCTTAATCAACTGTTGGTTTACTCCGTATAGCTAGTGAATAACAACCTTTGTAGTGTTGCCCTACTTTTCAAAACCTATTGTACTTACATTTGTTAGTTAGAAATTCTGGTGGTTTTGGTGGGTTTTTGTTGTTCTCCATAGAAAAAAAGTCTTTCTCCCTTTAGAGAATAGGATTAGTAAATATTTTGCTAGAAAGGCCATGAAGCTATAGACTTAAGTAATGAGAGAAAGCCAAACTGTGTGTAGGTTTCTGTTTTGTTTTGGTTTCCTTTTTTGTTCCTTTTCCCATTACTTCCCCTACACAGGAATACTTTTGGTGGTTACTGAGTTGTTTGTTTAGTGGTGCTTGCTGTGATACTGTGACTCCATGATGGGAAGATCTTGTTCCTAAAGTTTGATTGTGTAAGAATCTACACTTTTTTTTTTTTTAAAAATAGCAACTTTCTAGCCCTTGTTTATGCAGAGGAGCGTAGAAACTTGATGTGTTTTAAACACCTGATCCAGTATTTGAAGTGGCACCTTTCACTGTTGATTACAAATACATTCTAAGTGAGGGTCATAGTTTAACTATCGGTTATGTGATGTAGCGAGAGGCTGCTGTTAGCCACGTTGTTACTTAGTCAGGTAGGAATATGCAGAGGAATACAGAGGAGACATGAAGGGGTGCAGGAATTTGTAGATAAATTTATGACTAGAGATTTCCAGAAAACTAAGTAATATAATGAAGTTGAAGTTGCAAATAAAGATTTTTACTGAAATTAGATCAAGGGCAAGCAGATGATGTACTCTAAGACAGCTGATGGCCACTTCTTCAAGTTTTAGTAAATATTGTTTAGGGAAGCAGTTAAATTTACTGTCATATATGTGTTCCTCTACCTGCAATCCTTGAAGGTGTTAGCAAAAAGGAGTTTTACAGGTTTTGGAGGATGTGATGACAAAAAAAGATTGTTTTATGTGTCACTGTAGGAATATCTGTCTAAAGCAGTTGTTGAAGGTGTCTTGGCCTCCAGTGGAGGTGGGTACTTAAAGTATAGCATCCTCCAGTCAAGCAGGTCATTTCTGGAAGTACCACTGGAAGACAAATTTGCACTGAAGCACTGTTTTCATGTACTAATTTGCATGTACCTGTCTGTTGTTCGTGAGCAGCTGTGTTTCTCACTTATTGTTCTGTCACTTGTGGCTCTGGTTAGCATGAGGGCTTGCCCCTGTCATGGTGGTGCATTTCTGTAGGATGGCTCTTTGTGATCTCTGCTTGTGAATTCTCGACCCGGTCGTCTTCAGTGTTCTTACCCTTCTCCAATAACCGAAGGCCAGAGCAAGGGCAGCTTTTAAAGCTAGTCGGTGTATAAAAATGCACCAGAAAAAAAGTAATGGGTAACTTATTGGGTAGGCTGACAACCAGAAAGGTCACCACAGAAGTAGTGTCTGCTGTCTCCTTTGACTTCCTCCTCTCCTCCCTTGCCCTGCCTTCAGGGAAATAGGGGAATGACACGATTTGCATTTGCAGCCCTTTTCTTATTAGGGTGAGATGGATGTACTTGTTCTATTTTGGATTTAGAAGAACAAGAAATAGAGTAATTCCTTCTTTCTTCTGATTGGAGCAGGTTGTGATCTATATGCGAGAGAAGAATTGAAATAAACGCACTGGTTTAGCTGTGTGTAAAGGGAGGAATAGTTCTTTTTCTGCAGTGCTCAATGCATTTCTCATTGTATTCCTCAGGCTGATATATATCATCTAGAGAAAGGCATGGGAGTATATTACATTCTCTATACCTCTTCAGACCATCTGATACCTGCTTTTTGACACCTTGGAGCGTAATTTCTTTGTTTTTTTGGTTTTATTGTTCCTCCTCCCTTTGTCTCCTAAGGCAAGTATTCTGCTACTTAAGCAGTCAGAAACTTTCCTCTGAGGAGAAAAATTAAAAGTAACAGGTCTGCAGCTTTCAAACTGTTTCTGTCTTCTGGAAGTGCAGCATGTGCACCAGAGTCCAGCTCTGTTTCTTGAAATTAGAAGACAGTTTGCTTAAGGTATACTTGTTCTTCAAGACTTAGTGAAAATAATGATATTAAAGTTAATAGAAGTGTGTGTGAGGGGGAAACAGTATTCACAGTAATTTATAACATTGACTCCTTCTTAATTCTTTTTGCGAAACTGTATAATATGAAAAGTCTGTTTTAACTTCTTACTTAATAAATGTATTCATGATCTTTATATTACCTAGAATTCTGCTTAGCTTGATGGCATTTTGTGGAAACTATCTATTTCCACATTTGGCTACGCTACCAGAATCTGTTATGAGATTACATCTAGAATTTAAGATTTCTGATAAAGCCATACTAGCCAAATGCTATATTAATTTCCTCTTAGACATTTCAGTGTTCTTTTCAACATAGCATTTAATTGCTTTGGACTTTTAAATTATTTTCATAGTGTCCTTGTGAGACAGAGCAGATGATAGATTTCCTTGATTGTAACTTGAGAGATGCAGAGAGCGTCAAAATGAAATGCTACTTACAGCTGATTACCCAACTCTAAAACCTACTGAGGGCTGACCAGTTCCAGTGACCTGATAGTGTTATAACCTTATTCTGTTGCTGTAATATGCAAAACCCCTCAAAGAAACCCAATACATCTCCTTTGTCTTTGGTCTATTTAAACTTCTATGATGCTTCTGTTTAAAGTACAGCTATAAATTTATTCCAGTAGCAACTGGGAATGTTCAGCCTATTTTAATACACTGTTCTGCATGTTCTTCATTGAGCACTGAGAGAACAAGTACATCCAGTTTGTTACTACATATGAAAAATTCGGTTTGCCATACTTCATTGTGATAAGGACATCTGTTGTGTCACACAGAGCTTCTCAAGAAATGGCATTCAACTATTGTATCATCACTTAGCTTCTTTCCCTCTGTCTGTATTAAATGCCTGGCTGTCATTTTGGGATCCCTAATGCAAGACCTCCTTAAATGGTGATTTCCTCAAACTTCAATTCTTCTGCTTCCTTCAAATAGCTCATGCTCAGAATTTCTGAAAGTGAAGTCCCTTGTAACCTCAGAATGGATACAGAAATTTCAAACTTTAGAAGGAAACTGTTCTTAATGAATAGCACAACATTTGTCACCACTGCTACAGTTCCCGTTAAATGCCAAATGAGGTGGCTAATCCATATCTCCCTGCTGACATTGGGAAAAGCATTGCTTCATACAGGCAAAAATTTTCTCCTTTGCTCAAGCACTTGACATACTTCTGTGCAAGCTGGTTTCATTTTCTTTGTAGTGATTTTTTTTTTGGCTTTTTTTTTATGTTGAAGGTATTTAAGGTAGGTGCCTGGCAGTAATTACTTAGTCATGGAAGGGAAAGGATGACTTGGGTTAAATGTTTAGCAGCATGTTTTGTTATAGACTGCTTAATTGTCATCTGTTGTGATAGTTCCGTTTGTTTTTCACAGGAAGCCCATGATGGACTTGCTGATCTTTCTCTGTGCACAGTATCACTTAAATCCATCAAGTTATACTATAGAGTTGGTATCAGCAGAAAATAGCCAGATAAAATTCAAACCTAACACACCAGTAGGAATGCTTGAAGTGGAAAAGGTGATCCTAAAGCCAAAACAAATTGATAAGAAGAAACCTGCTCCTGTTATACCAGAGGTGAGAAATTAGAATCTCTGCTGTGCTCAAGAAGTTGAGCAGGTAGCTAAGCCTCTTCTTTCAGCTTTTTCTGTTGTCTCTCATCCTCTCACCATATACCCCTGTGAAATGCCATGTTCCTGATAACCTCCTCATAGGTAAAATACATCTCGGTTTGTTGCAGCAAACATCTTTGCTGCCGGAAGAAGGAAATATTTACAATATTATTTGAAGTCTCATGCCTTACTGTCCTTTTGGCAAATCCTGCAGATGAAGCGTGGCTGAATACAGCCTTCCGCAAACTGAAATGCAACAACTCGTACCGTCTGTCATGCTGTGATATATATGTCCTTCAGTTTGTATTTTCATTTTCCTTTAATACGTACTGTATCTTTTTGCTGTTATTCAACTTTTTAATGTACCTTAAGAAGACGAAAGCTTTTAGAAGTGCTAAAGCAACTTCCGGGTATTGTTTAATTCTTTCTCCCGACTTGTCTGCAATATAGAAAAATACTGGCGCATGCCGAAGGAGGAGCAGACTGGTTCATATGTTCTTTTATTGAGTATAAGGGAATTGTAAATCAGTTAGTTATTAGTTTCTCTTGTAATGTTACTCAATCTATAACATTGGTGAAATTGGCCATAGGGGAATTTCTGTGATTACCGTGAAGCTGTTATAAAAAGAGCAGTTGTTTCAGAATTTGTGCTGGTATTTATGGAAACTTTCTTCTCTTTAGCAAACAGTAAGGGTAGTGATAAACTACAAGAAGACACAGAAGACTGTAGTAAGAGTTAGTCCGCATTCACCCCTTCAAGAGCTCATACCAACTATCTGTAGTAAATGTGAGTTTGATCCCTCACACACTCTGCTGTTGAAGAACTACCAGTCTCAAGAACCCCTTGATGTGACAAAATCTCTTAATGACCTTGGACTAAGGGAACTGTATGCCATGGATATCAGTCGAGGTAAGATGACTTTTGTAAGTTGCAGTTACGTAAAAGACAATAACTTAGTATTTCAATAATGAATATATTTTGTTGTTGGGGCTTTTTTTTAACTTATGAGGAAATAATTTCTACCAATTTAGTATATATTTCATCAAATCAAAACTGAGACAAATCTACCTGTACTTACGTTTGAGAAGTGCTATATAAAGGTTTTATTTTCTAACAAAGTGTTAGGTAACAGCAAAGGTCGCTAGATACAAATCGTCACATAAAAGCAACCTCTTTCTTTCCTTCCCCCCAAAAACCAACAACACGGCATTTCCCTTAGCTCCCAGAAAAGACAGAATCATTATGAACTGAAAAGAACAGAATCATTAGAGAAATACAGTTTTGTTTTAACTTATTTAAGATTTAAAAAGTGTTAGAATATTCTGATGGTGTTTGTGTGTTTCTGAGTGCTGTTTGCTGATTTTTTAGATTGTGAAGAAATAATACTTCTTTTTAATTGTGGTCCGACAGAGAGGCACTGTGAGCTAACTTTTTTACCGTTTACATTTTTTACATTCCTATACCTGGCTTTAACTTCAGCTGTAAGCCTGTCTTTTTCATGAAGAGTTCATTGTGCTATGATTAAAAACTCTGTACAGTGTGGCTTGTTCTGTTTCAGACATTTCTCACAGGAAATTTTACCTCAATATAGAATGCAGTAATATTGGCTCATTCCTGTTCGTGACCACTGTTCTATTTGCTTCTTTTTCTTTCTGCTCTAAAACTTGGGGGGTTTTGTTGGGTTTCTTGTTTGAGTCTTTCTTCTCTTCTTCAAATATGGTAACCTTATCCTTTGGTGGCTATGGTTTCAAGAGTTCTCTCAATTGCTTCCCAAAGGTCAGTTATCGTGAAGAACGGGAGAATGACAGATTTTTTTATTTTTACTTGCCTAAACATGTCACTTGGACTACATGTGCCCATAGTGCATTTTGTTTATTGTCTGGCTACTGCTTTCATCTGCAGACTGGCAGAGCTGCCTTTTGCACAGTATGATGTGTGCTTTGTTTGAATCAACAGCAAAAAATCCTTAGGAGGCAATACGAGGGCATATACACTTTCTACAAGGCAATGCCTCACCAGAAAATTTAGATATTACTTCAGTTCTCTTGGCACAAAGTTCAGCATTCCGATTTTGCAGACAACTTCAGAGCTCTGAATTTTCAGGTTTCTCTGTGAAAGTAAATGGTGTGGTATACATTTACTTAATAGAAATTCAATTCAAATCTTACTTTTTCCAGATGATATTTTAGTTATGCATCCCTCTGTCTTCCAAGTTTGGACTGCCTGAAAAACCAAAACTTACAGAGCAAACTGTTCTATATACTAGTTTTCATCTTTGCTTCAGAAATATAAGTGAATGCTCTCTCCTTATTCTCAAGGTTCTGGTCTGTGTTGCATGTCTTCAGGCTCAAGTTCTTAAATGGCTTATAGCGTTAGGTAGTGAAGATACACATCTTTTTACTTCAGTGAAGTACACAGTTACTCTTTCCTACTGTTCAAGATTCAGCTTGGCGTTCTGTGTTTGTAACTTATAATTGCAGGCTTCATTCAGATTCACATTTTCTGTCTTTCTTTTTGTCTTTCTGTAGCCACATCACCAGTTGATTTAAATTTACCATCTTTGCAAGGTACGATTTACTGAAATAGGCAGTGAAACTGTAGCACTTAAGCAACATTACCATCCACTCCTATTATAATGTCTGCTTAACTGTGACCTGAGTAATTATCTCTGTCCTATCATAAATGCATATTTAAAAAGATAATACAGAAGTGAATATACTTGGCTATATATAAAGTATTTCTGTATAGTTTTACCCTAGATTGATTATCTTTACAGTTGTGTTTATATTGATACTTGTACCAAAATTTCTTAGTAGCCTTGCAGATTTTGGTTGCTTATTGCATTTGCATTCGATGGGATTTCTTTAAGAAAGTCAAATCTAGTAAAAATTCAAAGGAGACAACCTTCAGATTTACGATTCATCTGTGTGAATAAGACAATGTAAGGAGGACAAATTCTGCAAGATACCAGAATGGACCTGGTTGTCTTTGCTATGATTGCTGTGCAGTTACATGTGCAGCACCTATCAGGTGTTTCAGTGATCTTTCTCCATAGTCACAGCGTATGCAGGCTTGTACCTGACTTGTCCCATTACACAGTTTGCCATGAATTTAAACTGTTAGGAATTGAGAGCTGCAGAGGCTCTTTCTCCCTTTTGTAGCCTTTGTGATATGAACCATAACATATGACAAATGAGATAGGCTGGACTAAGTGCTGGGGTATTAATAGAAGCTGAAACTCATCTATTCTGAGTTCTGAAAGAAAGGAAGAACGTGTATGATAGGAAACCCATTCATTTTGCAACATTAGGAAAAACTATTAATATAGGTGATTTACAGTGTGTTTTGTATATCCTTCTAGGAGGCTTATGACAGACAGTGAAAGAATAAGATTGCCAGAGAAATAATCTGTGCAATAAATAACATCTAGAACTATTGTTTTCTATTTTAGACTCCTACCAATCTGAAAATTTAGATGTTCTGAAGGAGAAAGAAAACAAAGGATTTTTCAGCTTCTTTCAACGAAACAAGAAGAAAAGAGAACAAGTAAGATGTAACTTTGTATAAGGAAAACTTCTAGAAACATATTCATATTGATCAATAAATACTGTTGGTTGTTTTCCAGAAAGTATAAATAACTTGAGTTTTGCTTTTCTTCTCCTGCACCTCAAGGCTGCCAGTGCCCCAGCAACTCCATTGATGAGCAAGCCAAGGCCAACATTTATCACAAGGTCTAACACTGTTAGCAAGCAGTATGATTCAAACACTCTGCCATCTGAAATGCCGAAGAAACGGAGAGCTCCTTTACCACCTATGCCAAATTCTCAGAGTGCTCCCCAGGAGCTTACACAAGCCCAAGCCAGACCGGCATCTGATACGGTGAAATCTAACAGCCTTGATAGGAACGAGCAGGTTAGTTATGTTTGCATCACTTCTCTTAACTCAAGAAGTTTACACATGGAAATCCTGATAACCCTGTTAATACCTGCTGAGGCTTGAAATTTTAGTTTGAAAATAACTGCATAAATTGAAAGATGTGTTCATTTTAAAATTTATGTCCTGTATCCAAAGTAGCTGCTGTATTTTGAAAAGACAAACTCAACTACTTATATAAGTTGGTACTGTGAGCACCATTTTGTTCTTTTCGATGAATAGTTTATATATTTAAATGTGAGAACATCATCTCACTTTATCATTTGTAGTAATTGATGTTTTAATGTTTTATTTACACGTGATTAAGAGGAGTTGGTTCTTTGCATCACATTACTAGAAAAAGGTAGCAGTCTTGGGAAGTAGCCATAACATTATTTTGTTCCCAGCAAGTTAAAGTAAGGTTTTATTTTAATCAACTAGGGATGTATTTAATTGAAGCTGTGAGGTGTGGGCTACATGTTTATGTAACCAATATAACCCATGCAATGCGTGTCTGCCATTGATGCATTAAGTATTATCCTGATATTGCACATACTGTCAACTGTGAATTCCAATTAAAAGATCAAGGCTGAAATTGTCATTACAACTTTTTATTTCATACTTTGAACGCAATATCTAAAGGTGGTCTTTTAATAAATGAAGTTCTTGGCGTGGTAGAAAAATAAAATGCAGAACTAAATGAAATACAAGTCTGAGGAATTAGTTTTGTGTTAGACTTGGAGACAAGATATTTCAAACTGTGACTTCCTTTATCTTTGTACAATGATTTACTCTTTCATTGATGCACAAAACCACAAGAGAGCACTGTTTAACAGAAGTTCTGAATTTGTGTATTGTGTCCTGCTGAAATCATTTGAAGAAGACAAAGGTTTCTTTCTGTATTTTAATAAAAGGAACTTTGAAGGGGGTGAAAATAATGATTTTCTTTTTAAAATTTATTTTACCTCATCATGTTTGTCTTTTAATTGAATTCAATTTTTTTAAAAATAGTTTATTAATGTCAGCATGCTTTAAATGATTAATATCCTGTTATGTCTAACAGAAGTGCATGGCTGCTGGGCTAGGATCTGTCACTCAACAAAATTGCTTAGATTTATTATTTTGTACTGACATTTCTTATTCATCTAAAGTGAATTGACTGAAGTTGAATAGCTCATGAAGAAAGGACGGAAGTCTAGATTAAATATATATTTTTTTTGTGTATCTTCCGTTTTGTGCTACTTCGTTCAAGTCCCCTGGAACTTAGAAGCCTTTGGCATGTGTTTTTTATGATGACTTCTGTTGCATTCTGATTTGGTTGCACAGTGATTTATTAGATAATACAGAGCTTGGGACTTAGAGCAAATATTCACCCACATTTATGCTTTGAATTTTATTAATTCATGGAAAATATATTTTTCTTTTTAATTCCTTTTCAATAACTATCATCGAATGAATGGACTGCATAGTACACGTTGCTCAACTGGATCAGGAAAGCCTTAGGAGGGATCCTGTGAGAGACTTCCTTGGAGGATAAAGCTGCTCCTTGGAAGAGTGTTGAGGCATTTTCAGAGGCAGCCTTCATGCAGCATAAGAGAAGTCCATTCCCTTAAGTGGAAAAAAGAGTTGGTATAAAAATAGGCAGTCCCTTTTAGATGTGCTACTGAGAGCTCAGGTGCAAAAATACACTCATGAGGGATGGAAAAGAGAGAGAGCATTTCGCCAAAGAAATACAGAGATACTTCTTAGGCATGCAGAGTTGTAGTTAGGAATTCAAAGGCAAACCTGGAGCTCAAAGTGGCAGTAGATGTCCAGAATATCAAGAGGTTTTTGTAAGTTAGTGGCAAGCAGGAGTCCAATGATGAAAGATGAAATAATTTACCTTTATTTTAGCAAGGTGTTTGTCACAGCTTGTCACATTTTTCTGTTGAAAAGCTAGTAAGGTGTGGACTAGACAGATGAACCACAAGGCTAAGCAGCTCAAATGGTGATGGTTAGTGCCTCAAAGTCAGACTGGTTGTCAGGTGGAGTTCCTGAGGAGTGAGTTGGTAGTATGGCCAATACTGTTAAATATCTTTATAAACAACACAGATGATGGAATTGAGGTTGACACCAAACTGAGTGGAGAAGTAGATACACCAGAAGAGATGCCACTCAGGGAGACAGTGACAGGCTGGAACCACATGAGGTTTAAAAAAGATGCATGTGAAATTCTCTACCTAGATTGGAGTGACCCCAAACATCAGTGCAGGCTGGGATCCAACTCTAATTCAGTGTACTCTTTTTAGGCCACACTTGCAATACTACATCCAGACTTGGTTCCTGCAGTTCAAGATAGAGATTTAAACAGGCAAGTGTCCAGTGGAGGGCTACCTTGATGTTTAAAGGCTGGAGAATGTAAATGTTCTAGCTAACAGAAGGCTCAGATGGGATTATATAAATACACAGTAAGAATCAGTTTTTATTCAAGAATTGGCATCCCAGATACAGATTTTGAAATGAAAGAAGACACTTTTGATGGTTACATAGCATTTCATAATAAACATTGTATTCTTCTGGTGTGTAAAAGGTGTTACAGGGAAAGTAGAGGTATACTCTTCACCAGGATGTATTGTCTGTGACAGAATGAGGACCAGTGGGCGCTAATTGCTTCAGTGGAAATTCCATTCAGACACAAGAAGAAAACAAATCACTGTGAGAACAACTGAACATTGGAATAGGTCACTCAAAAGAAGCGGTAGGAGCTCTCTCACTGGAAATACTCAAGCTGTGTCTTGACAAGCTCCTGCAATAACCTAATCTAAGACCCTGGGTTCAACAGAAGGTTGAACCAAATGGTCTCCAAAGGCCTCTTCCAACTTAGGCTTTTCTGTTTCACATGGGTGAATCGGACTCTTGATTTTCAAAACTGTATGCATATAATTAGGAGAACAGAAATAAAAAACAGGGCTCCATCACTAACAGAAACCAACAAATAATTGGTTTTGCTGTGAGATCAAGCACTACTTGAGTAATGCTGTCAGAGGGAAGATTTGGAAGCTTGTTTCTCAGAGCTTCCACTGAAGTCTCTAAAATAAACAAAAAGGTGTGTCTAGCTATTGAGACTTTGGGTTCAACTTAACTGTGAAGTGAAGGACAGTTCCCATAAAAAAGGTGTTAGGTCAGGGACAATGTAAAATAATTTTATTCAAATAAAAATGTCATTTACGGGATTTGCAACTTTTATAAATTAAATTGGGCGCTATTTAAATACGTAGTAAGGATCAGTCTCTATTCCAAGAGTTGACATTCTGAATACAGAATTTGAAATGAAAGACAAGCGTTGTAGAAGACAGTTTTGATGGTTGCACAGCATTCCATTATCAATATCACGTGCATTAATATTTCTCAACCCAACGTGACCAATTTATACTTGTTTAATTCAAGTCAGTTCGTGGTAGTGTAGCATGTACAATGGTCACACTAGAACACCATTATTTCATTGTAAGCCATGTAAGAATTTAGTCTCTTACGTTCTCCACTGTTGAAAATGTGAGGATTTTAAGTAGTCTTTAGGTTGTTCACCAGACTGATTGGTGTGTTTACTAGGCTACTGAGTGTCTGGGAGTTTCACTGTTATTGCAGTGTTTCATTTAATTTACAAAATTTAAGATACACTTTGTTTTTCCTTAAGGTTTATCCGCTTTTGCATTGCGAGAAGCATTTCCTTGCAAATCATGTTGCTTTTAAGAATGCCTTAGTTCTGAAGCCTGCCCTTCGGTTTATTTGGCAGACTGGATACATACTTTATTTCTTCTATGGACCAGGATGACCTTCTGTATGTGCCTTATTGTGGACAAATCTTTTTTGTAACATCCACAAGGAGGACAAAATGAAATGTCGGTTTTGCCTGGATAAACTGTTTGCCTGGTTTTGATAGAGACATGCCAAAGTAATAACATCAGACAACAGTGAAATGAGCCAACTTTAAGGGAACAGTGTTCTCACTGTTGTCTTTCTTCAGATTCGCAGTGTATTGTAGTCCAGTTTCTCACAGTATGAAAAAGGGTTTAATGTTTACCTCCTACAGCTTCTCCACTTCTCCCTTAAAAAAAGAAACAGCTCTCTCTTTATATGAGCAGTTACATTCTGGTATGAGGGTTGGAAATTTTTCTGCCTCAATTTCAGAGTAATTATAGAATTGGCTTTCGGAGAGACGTTTAGGGGAAAAATTAGTACAATGGATGTATGGGTAGTTTTTACAAGTTATTATGTAGCACGATTGCTCATTCTATGGGAGACTCAGAAGATAACTAGTAAGCTTAAATAGTTAATGTTGTCCAGCAAATGTCGATGTTTAATCAGGTCGGAAATGCGCATGTTGGTCTAATATTGAAGTCCCTCACTTATTTGTCAGTTCTGGTTTTTAGGCAAGATGGCTCTTGCTAGAAGTATGTTTAGAACTAGCAAGTTTAAATACACTTGCAAGTAGAGGACTCTCAAGGGGTTTTTGCAGTGTGTTGTTGTATAATGCAGTATGTGTGTCTTCACAGTTTTCATAAAAGTAGATGCAATTTTCTAATGATAACACTTCTTTAATAGAAAATTTATTTTAAAAGGAAAGCATTTGATTATATCCAAAATGCCATTGCTGATTTTACTGCTAATGCTTTATTTATAAATACTGGACTGTGGCATCTTCATTTTATCGCATGAATGTTTGTGTTCTTACACTGTTTTCAGTTATTTTAAAGGAGCGTACGTAAACTGTGTTTGGGTAGGAACAATTAAGCGGAGATTTTTTTAGTCAAAATATTTATAAATTAAATGATGGATAGAACTTCTCAACTGCAGAAATATAGTTTGCTTTTATTTACACAACCTTAACTCCTAAAGAAACTCAAATCTCCAGTCTAGCCCTTAGAAAAGGAAGGAGGAGATGGGAGAGTGGGGGAAGGGTGGGAAACAACTAAACCATAAAATATTTCTGAAAAGATTTATCAGCTGCTGTCATGGAGCAGCTTAGTCAAGAGGGAGGGATGCTTAGTCAAGTCAGGAGGGATGAGTTTTGTGCTTAAGAAGATACACCAGAGGCTCAGTTCCCAGAAATTTGATGGTCAGCCCTTTAAAGAAGAAGTTGGGCAGTGAGCACTATGAACATCAGGGAGGTCTTGAATAGAGCCAGTGCTACCTGGGAGAAGACAATGCTCAGGACTACCAGTTTGCTCTTGCTGAAATTTGCATGGAGATCATTTGATATGATTCTGGTATCATTCAGTATTGGTGAACATTGCATGCATCTACTTCTGAGCATACCAAATGCATCACCTTGTCCCCTTATTGTATTTGCTTCTGTTCCAGCAAGTATGTAGATAAATTGTAGGAGAGAATAGCAATATCGGGTGTTTGGACAGACTAACCAGCTGAGTTTCTAGATAAATTGTAGGAGAGAATAGCAATATCGGGTGTTTGGACAGAATAACCAGCTGAGTTTCTTCAGATATATTCTGTATGTCCTTTCTTTCCAATAGGTTAGAGGTGTAGTACTTTCGCTGTAGTACTTTGGCTAAGTTGAAATATTTGGGAAGCGAAGTCGAGTGCATTAATCAAAGAGCAAATACATTTTATTTTTCCTGTTACTCCTTGAACTTACTTTTGTCTGCATACTTGTACAAAGGGAAGAAAAAAACCCCTGGCAATATGGCTAGCAGTGTGTTCTGATTTTCCAGTCACCTGTATATGTTCTGTTAAATCGAGTTACCTACGAAGCAAAAGAGGTGGTGGTACGCAAATGTGTGTATACCCTGATCCTTAGTGTTGAGATATGTGTTCCAGCACGCTGAAATGCTCCACTACCACTACATTCTTTCCCAAGTATTTTTTTTTTTGCCTTCCATTCTAGCAGCAAAATTATTGTGGCTGGAACTTGGGAAGCACTGGCCTGTACAAGTGTCTGCCTGGGGTGGTGTGTGATTTGGTGCCAAATTTGCTCATATACATTTGAGGCTAAAAAGCTTCATATCCACCCTTGCTTTTTCCAGGATGAGGAAGGTTTACGGTGTTAAATGTGAAACTCCTGCATGCATTGTGGAAGTTATGAGAGAGTTCACTGGTGTTTCCACACGAGGACAGTTAATTACTTCAGTGATTCTAACATGATTTTTAAGTGTAACTGATGAAGCACTGGATATCATTGGCAGTTGGTATGACACATGAACACCCAGATGTATATTCCAAAACTTTGTCAGATACTTCTTAATAAGATTTTTTCTCCATCTGTTTAAAGTACTATTTTCACATTACAGCCTTTGTTAGGATTTGAAAGCTCTTAATATTCATATGTTGAATAATTCCTGAGAAAATCTGTTCAGCACTTGAACCTTAACTGGAACATTTAGTACTTTCTCAAAATCTCTCTTTGCAAATCATTTGTTTCTTTGGATGCAAAGGGCAGTAGAAAGGCTTATAAAAATCTTCTGCTAGCATTTGTGCTCTCATGCTGAGAACATTGTTTCCCCTCTACACACACTTGCTGTGCAGGAGGGAACTCTGGTGACATCTGCTGAGCTGAGTGAATGTGTGCTGTGCCAGCCAAGTCAGCTGAGGGAGCCTGCGTGAAGCAGATGAGGGTGCAGACCTCTGAACAGAGAAACAGTGTCCTTGTGCAGGGTGGGAGGAGCTGCAGCTACCGAAGAGGAGAAAAACAGAATTGCCCAACAGCAAGGAGGACAGTGATCTAACAACTAAAAAAGCCTCATTTGGGTAAACAATACTATATCTGACATCCCCTCCTGCATAAATTCAGACGCTTAATACTATTCATTCCTTTTCTTGTAGAGATATTTAGGGACTGTGAATAAGAAACTAGTGTAAAGTGATTTTTGTTGTGTGATATTTTAATCTAGAAACTGACTTGTTTAAAAACTATTCAAGCATGCAAGTAGTTTTAATTAGGAGTGGAGTGCTACGTACTCTGCTGTTCTTAAAAGAACATTTCGCCTTGTGCTTTGCTTTCTCTCCTGAAAACCTTGAGTCCTACTTTGCTGTAAAAGGTTTGAGTTGCTTGCTTTGGCATTACAGTTGTAGGCAGAATTGTGAGAACCTTTTCTTAGAGTGCAGTAAGGTATTAAGGGATCTGTCGTACCTGATGTGGAGGTGGGACAAAGCAGAGGACTGAGTATGCCCCGGGTAGCTCAGGGGATGGTTTTCACCATTCCAATTCATTCATTTGGGTATTGTATTGGGATCTAACAGGAGCTGCCAAAAACTGCTTCACAGACATCTTGTGCTTGTGAGTAATTGTCCTTATAGTTTTGATTGCACGCAACCAAATACTCTAGCTTTTGTTCTTCCCTTACTGTAGGATTTGTATGTGTTCAGTGGCAGCTTTCTAAATGGTAAGCTTCTTATTCCATGGATATTGACATGGTCAACAACTCTGTCAGTGATGTTTTTGAAAGGATTGCTAGTGAAACAGATTTGGAGGTGTGTTTATGCCATCCCTGTTCTTCCATAGTCTGCTTGGTGAAGTGGGCTGGTTTAACTGAAGCACAGAGAAGTTCTCTGAAGATGACCCCACATCCAGTTGCTCTGTGGCTCTTTCTAGTAAGAAATGAATGTCACTGCTGGAGTATATTGTTGAGTAGACAAGTGATAGGCATCAGAATTACTACAGAAATAGGCAGCTGTGTCTAATGCACTCTTTCGTTGTTGGGATCCTGAACATTATAATCCAAATAGATGTGGAAATACAGGGTTTTTTCACCATGAGGCAAACTGCAGTTAAGAGTGGCAGGCAAATTTACAGCCACTGTCTTTTTGACACACAGAATGTATTTTAAAAACAATTTAAAATGCAGTTGGACTGCTATATCATAAAACTACGAAGTCCTCGGTAGGTAGCCTTTTCTATTTTTGTAATGGTTTTCATTGGTTTTGACTTAAGAAATTTTTTGTGTTTTGCTACAATAATGAAGACATTACAATTTAACATCAGTTGGTATTACAATTACTGCTATTACAACTTACTACAGTTTAACTTCAGTATGTATTAGAACAGTTGTACTTTCCAAGATAAGTTTTGAAAGCTGGCATTTAAAACAATATCTATAAAAGCTCGAGTATTTCAGGTAGAAAACCAAAATCCTAATAATTATGCATACAGCCCAATTATGACAGCTTTGGAAGGCAGGGAGAAGGAAATGTTGTGTCATGCCATTTTAGTGAGGTGTAGTTGAGGCTTCTTTCCACAATGATTTTCAGCTACTTTTAGAAATGAACTGTTTGGGGGTTGTAGAATAGCCTTTGGGTACAGAAGAATTCAAATTCTCTTTTATACGGTATGTAACAACTGCTTGTCTTTTACTGCTGTATCTTGTACCTCTGTGAATATATTCAATTACTCTAGAAATTATTTTTTTTTAAACTACTCCTCAGAGGAATTAAGATGAGAAACATAATTTGTTTTGTAATAGGTATATACGCTCACTTTCCCAAATGTATATCATGAATACATTTGGAGAATAATTACTAGAGGTATTTTGCTGTTTTTCTTTGATTGCTAACAATATTCTTCCTCCCTTGTCTCCCTTCCTAGGCTGCTCTGGGTTTAGTACGGAAAGGTTCTCTGCCACTCAGTGACACTGCTTCCGTGAACTCCTCTCTACGGAGGATGAAGCGCAAAGCGCCCTCACCACCCTCTAGAGCACCAGAAGATCAAAGTGAAAGCAGCAGTAAGACTGGTAATGTTTTTATGCTGTTTAATTGGGAGGCAACAGAAAGTATGGCAATTTGGCTAAACTTTAAAGAAATAGCACTTTATGGGATAAGAGCTTCAAGTAAAAATCTGGATGCCAAACATTTTCAGATTGTAAGGAGTGGCAATACGACTTTATGAGATTGGCTCGTGTAATGTGAGAAGTAAGTAGGTTTTAGGGCATGCAGATCAGGAAAAAAAAAAACAACCAGAAAATACCAAATTAATTATAGTTATGTTAACTATAGCAATTGTGTTTGTGTTAAGCAGATGGACTGCTCAGGATGGGGACAAAAGTTTAGCTTTTCTGAATCAGAGAGGGTTTAATAGGACACGGACTGAGAAGAATTTTAGAGAAAGTTTTGTATTGTTTGTCCATAATTCTTGTTTGAGCTAAAATTCAATTCTCTCTGATTCAAAAATACTTAAATGTTGAGATTAAAATGTCTGGGAAATGTGACAGTGAGCACCAGTTGCTTAAGAGAAGGTGCATTTCTTGAGGATCTCTTCAGTTTGTAAGATCACAGTTTAATATTTTACTTAGAACTTTTGTTGGTGTGGAAATTGAGAGGCGATTTAAAAAGTTTGTTATGTGACTTTTTGTAGTAACAATGTCAACAGAATCAGCTCATGCTAAAGTGGAAGAAAGAGCCATTGAAATGCAGTCTGAAACAGGTAGGTTTTTTTTCCAACTGCATTGATAAAATCTACTTCCTTGTGAGCTATGGTAATTCACAGTAATAAATTATTATGCTATAGATATGTCATAAGTATAGAACTAATTTTCATGCTTCAGATCAATTAACTTTTCATTTGAAGTACAATTATGGCTTTTTGAAGATGTTTTCCTTGCTACAGAAACACATGCAATCTATTTTGTATTGGTCTCTGTGCTTTACTTTTAATAAACTAAGTATTATCTGTGTTTTCCCTCTTCCCACTCAAGTTGTAGACAAGAACAAGCCAGAACTTCTGTGGTTTTTGTATACCTTAAAACAAGCCTTTCAAAAGCCAAAGCCGTCTTGTTTTTAGAATGCCACTCTGTGCTGCCCTGGACCTGCATAACCTAGGGGTAGGAGAAAATCTGTCTTCTGGTTTGCATCTGAACAGCCTTTGAAAACTTAAGCTGTAAATATAAACTGTAGGCATAAATAGTCATTTATACATTAAATTAAATCTTTTGTTGGGTGCTATTGAAAAGATGTAATATATGAAAGTATAGCTGTTCAAAATACAGTTCTTTAGCTCCTGAACATGATACTTTTCTAATTTATGCAGTTTGTACTATTAAGTGCTGTTGTTTGTAAGCATCAGACTGTAGAGTTCAGATACAAGATATGGCACCTAGTCTTCTAAAATACTTGTAAAAGTTTTTAGAATAATGAGTTCAGTCAGGAAAAATCACTCTTCACTGTATTTCCCTAAGAATGAAATACATATACACTAAGCATATGGAGTAGCACTGGCATTGTATGAGGCTAAACACTCGGTTTCTGTGCTAGCTGACAGGAACTCTTAAGTAGTTTTCCAGCTGTTTTATTCAAGATGCAAATCAAATTGGTTGGAGTGGTAAAAACTAATGTACCGCAACAGGAGTTGATAAAATCACCTGCCATCCTAGATCTCTGGCAGAGGGGAAAAAACCAAAACCAAACCAACAGTAAATTTGGGCTTGGTTTGTGTTTAGGGTATTTTATGTCAATTGTCAGAAAAGACCTTTAACAGAAATAATACGTAACTTAATAAATGGTGTGAACCTATACCGTGCAGTGTGAGGGTGAAGGTGTGTTGAAGCTGTAACCTTTCCTTTTCCAAGTTGTTGTAGCAGATGAAGGAGAGTAGTCACTTCGAAGTGAATGACTCTTAATGATGTTTATTTGTATGTAATTTTCTGTGTTGAAAACTGTGATTATCTACATGTGCTGAGCCTAAGATGATGAGCAAAGTTATCGTACTATGATATAAAATCAAGGGTTTGGTTTTCTTGAGCTTGTTTGTATCTAAAGATTGTAGATTCATGTTAGAATTTCTGCATTTCCCATGACTGTAATGTCTGAGTGCTGCAGGGATAAACAGTCCTGAACTTCATAGAAATGGCTTGTTTACTTTTCCATAGATTTAGGAACCTCTGCTTGAAGCATTTGAGTTTTGTAATTAAATATTTTAATTTAAATTGTAATGGAAAGAAATAGAAAAATGTAATCATCTTCACTGGGCTTAGAACAGCGAGTTGAGCCCTGGGATTTGCTTCTGCAGTTGGCGACAGTCTTCATTCTTTCATTCTGCTGCTGTCTGTATGTAATGTCCTTTGCTGAAGACTTAATGCAATGCAGTTTTTAAAAATGTAGAGACAAGTCACATAGCACAGCTTTGTTGCCTTTTTTTTTCTTTTTCTCATGGGATACTGCTGCTCTCTGGTGGAATCTCTGAAACTGTCCTGAGGCCTATGTATAAAGATTCCTTTTAGTAAAGCCCATCACGCTGTGAGAACCAATATTCAACTGCAACAAAATCAATTGCAGTACACTTGTCCTATTCCTAGTCTGCTGGATACTAAATTGGACATCATTTGAACTTCACATAAACTCAGTAGTTCCTTCCATTGGATTAATACTGCTCTGTTTGTCAGGCTTCAGGAAGTATTGCACGTTTTTGCTCATCTGTGACTGGCATTCTCAAAGTAGTTTTGTTATGCATCGCTACTTTAGCAAATAAGCAAAAAAGAAGTTAAGCTGCAAATACAGCGTTGCCTTCTGTCCTAAAATGAAGCATTACAAATGTTGAATTTGACTGCAAGTAGTGCACAGCTAATAGACACATGTACGTTCACTGGAACGATGTTATATAAATTGGAACAGGCAGCACTTCTGTTGTGAAATGACAGTTTTCTCATGGCGTCAAAACAGATTGTACCTTCACAAAAGTAGTTTGAAGGCATGTATCTACTAGAATAAACGTTGACAGAGAATTAATTTGAACATTTGGGATTATAACCAACAATTTTTTTTTTCATCAATTATGATTTTTGTTCCCTTTCCCAAAGTTTAATTAATGCTCAGTCTTTTTTCTAGGAAAGAGGGTGAAGTGATGTTTAAAACAAATTAAAATTACAGATTTTTAAATAATTTCCTATCAACCAAATCCCTTGATGTAATCTTATTTGTTACAGTATCTCTTAAGAAAGTTGTTAAGGACTATAGAGTGAAGAGTGAAAACTCTGGCAGATCAGCATGATGTAGTCAGGCTTTGTGTCTTTGGCACTTACAAGCAGAACAGCTCAGTGCAGTGTCAGCCTACTCTGTCGTGCAAAGAGTATTCTTACAGACTCGAAGGAGACTTGCAGTTGATATGTCAGTCATCTTATCAGATATGTCTTCACAATGTCATCCTGTAGGCATTAACAATGTTTTTTTGGGGCGAGTTAAAACTCGGTGACTAATGTTCATAGAGAATAAATTAGACACAGACAAAAATGCAGTTTATATACAGACTTACATATAGAGTATATAAGCAATAAGGCAAGAGGACGTAGCCAGAATTGCCGTAAGTACTTCCTAAAGATATGTTGCATATAAAAACTCTAAGGGTTTGGAAACAACTCATAAAATCTGAACTGTTCCTCTGGGGATTTAGCTGTGTGATGTAACTGAAGGATGGCTGTTAAATGTTGGTTTTGTATCAAGTGTATCAACAGGTGAAAAACCACAAGTTGAAATAATACCAGCCTTGCTTGGAGTTAATGCTGACAAATGAAGTAGAGCACTTTGGAATAAGTGTGAGGGTTGTTTGGCATTATACATTTGCAGGTCAGGTCAGTCCACTCCAGAGCTTGGAAGTGTTTCTAGGACAGAAAAGGACAGACTTTCATGTAGCAGGAACGTCAGCAATGTCTCCTACCAACCCAAGCTGAGTTTCCATCCCATCAGTATAGATACAACTCAGCCTTTGTTATACTCCTCTCCAGAGGAAAAATGGCTGAGATGACAGCAGTGCCTGGGCACGAAGCCATAGCAGCTCCAGAATGCTTCCATTTGTCTTGTCAGAAGTCCTGGCTGTGCTTTGTTGTATAATTCAGGTTTCCACTGAGTATTTAGACTGAAGGTCTTGGTCTTTGTTCCTGTGGCTGGTGATGGCTCAGACCCATGGTGTAATAGTTCCCATCAGTGAAGGAGACAGTGTTCTTGAGAGCTGGTTATGGGCTGTGGAATAGCCTCATCAGGTTTGATGTTTGCCCGCATTCTGTTATGCAGTGTTATGTGTTGTGCTTTGTGACATGTATCTTTGTACACATAAAATCATACTGCTAACACTAGCTCTGCTACTGCTCCCACCCGCACCGCTTTGCAGTCTTGCCCCTCTTTTCCTGGGGATCTAAATCACCTCTGTTCAATGCTGTGACACATGTTGATCACATTGCTTAATGTATAACTACAAAGCTTTATTGCAAGAGTGCAATACAAAAACCTAGAATTAAATAGTAAAATGTTTGCCATTCATAGTTGCTCTGTAGCTGTGAATGAGTAACTTTGGTATTGCTGAACTCTTAACTAATGACCCTATTGGAAAAATCCGTTTCTGTTCTGTACTGAGACTTTCTCCAATGCATACAGTCCTCTATTATGTTTCTACAACAAGGTACTTCTCTAGAAGTACTGGAAGCATTGTAGGATACCAGTCTGTACAAAAATGTCAGTCCAGGATTTTTTGTATTCTGGGATCTGCTACTTTCCAGTATTGCTTGCTTTAAGCCTGTACTTCGTTTTCATTGTTAGACGTGGTTTACACTTGGAAATTTACTGATGCAACTTAGAAAGGCCTGACACCTAATAGTCCAAGTGCAAAGCCTGTGCCTTGCAAACAGGTATCGGTGCATGCAAAGCTGACGGGTATGCCCTGGCCAAGTCAGGCAGAGTGCACTGCTTATATGGCTCAGCTCTTGCCAGTAGCCTTCCATGGCACCATATTGCACTGTATAGATGGAATTACTATTTTCTTTGTGTTACAGAATGCAGGTTGCAAAGCCAAGAGGTTAATTGTATGGTCTACTTACTAATATTTGAAAAATGTGAATCATCATCTTGTTGTAGGAAAATTCCTGGCAGGGAAGTGAAGCTAGAGTTGGTTAGTCCCTCTGGAAATCAAAATAGGCATATTTATTAGTTTGACTTGAAGTACACTGAATTATGTGTGCTCTAATCCAGTAACTAAACCTTTTAGTTTGAACTATGCTCTAGCTGAACACCTCATTATTTTTATGGATTAGCGCTTTCCTCTGTACTTTATTTTTGTGCACTTCTGGTGTAACCCAGAGTACGGCACAAGATACTTCTGTGTTTTAATATATTTGGATGATTACGGGAAGTTTTTGCTAGTGGCAAGCAAACTGGTGAAAACCACAGGTAAAACTGAGATTTGGTTTGCTCTTTAGTTCTCTAACATACCTATATATAGTATAGGTATATTAGAGATATAAAAGATATCTGGTATAAAGGAACTGTGTATTTTAAAACTCATTGGAGAGCTAATGAAAGTATTAAGAAATCTGGGTGAAATAAACTGCCTCCATGAAATTTTGGATTACAGTATTGTTAAATATATTTTGATCTATCCTAATCCAGTACTTGGGTTAAACAAGGCAAATGTTATACAGTAGTTACAGATGTAGAAATACAGTGGCATGGTGATGAGCATATTCTCACATGTAAAAAGAGAGAACTGGAAAGAAGAAGAAAATGCTGTGAAGTTAAAACTCTGAGTATTTTTTTTTTTTGGCCTGAATTGTGAAGTCTTGTCAGTTTTCCTTCTTTAAACTCCTTAGGCTGACTTCACGGTCTCTTTGTATCTACACCTTGCATTGAGATTTTTTGGTTTTTGTTGTTGTTGTTGTTTTTTCTTCTTCTTTATGTGAGTGCAGGTGTAAGGAGCTCAGAATACAACCTGGAAGAAATTGATGAAAGAGAAGAGATGGTTGTGCAACAGAGAGAGGACAGTGAAAGTACAAATACCTCTCTCAGGACAGGAGAGGTTACTGCAGCCTTCAGCTCTGCCGAGGTGCCGTTGGAAATTGAAAGAAATG
Organism: Mesitornis unicolor; assembly: GCF_000695765.1. Classification (NCBI taxonomy): domain Eukaryota; kingdom Metazoa; phylum Chordata; class Aves; order Mesitornithiformes; family Mesitornithidae; genus Mesitornis; species Mesitornis unicolor. The sequence goes on from NW_010179553.1 coordinate 26,665, forward strand.
ATCCTGCTTCACCAGCTCCAGTTCCTGGCAGTGTTTTGGTAGACAACTCACAAAGCTTCAAGGAAGAAAAACAAGAAAATATGAGCACAGATGGCAAGTAAGTACGTTTTGTGACAAAGAAAGGAGCATTGGGGAGGGAATGGGGGAGGCAAAATGTAGAGTACTGTTTCATTGTGGAGCGCAGAATAGAGAATTGTGAGTGAGGAATGAGCTTGATATGCTTAGCTTTCATTGTAGCAGTCTTCTGTACAGAGTAATTCATGAAGCTTTTCAACAAAGATTACAAAGAAGTGTTCTCCAGGCTATTCTGTTTAAGCCTCTCTTTCCTTACTATGCAGACAGCCGGATCCCACAGAAGCTGAACCTGCTTCTAAAATACCCAACATATTTACTACAAATAAAAATCTGGATTGATTAGTTAAATGAGAATTTACAAATTGAGGAAAACCAGGTGATCGGCCATTTCTGTTCTTCTGGGCACAGTTATCTATTGCTTGCATATTTACTTTGGTTTTAATTTTTCTTTTATCTTTTCCTTATATGTTAGCCAGTTTTCTTGACCTGTCTCAATCCATCTGCTCTCAGGAAAACAAGTTAATTCTTTCTTTTTAAAGAATAAACACATTAGTTTTCTTAACTGCTCTTTTTCCCTTTTGGTGATGCTGTACCTTTGCCCTTCAGCATGTTTGTTAAACTACCTGACTCAGCAGGTTTCCAACATGAGTTCGTGCCTGCTTGAAATAAATGTTGATTGTCCAGAGAAGTCCCATTGTGTTAATGTAATTCACTATTTCTCTGTTCCCTGGGGCAACTAAACTGGCTACTGTTCCCATTTTAAATTGAAAGAACTATTTCAATTATTGTGCTGAAGCCAAAATGTGTGAATGCTCTAGTAGCCAAGAACTTTCAAGGTAGCACAGAGAGCTTTGACGTGTATTTCAAGGGTCTTTTTTGTCAGTCCAAGGCCAAATGGGGCTTTGCAAAAATCTTTGGTGCTCTGTCCTGACAAATATTGTGCCGGTTGCTTGGGTGTGTCTGCTCTATGGCAATCTACAAGGAGGAGGATCAGCCAAATGCTATTTTTAAGTTGTCTTGAACTTGCAGATTATCAGACCTGTGTTACTGGGTCAATTTGGCCAATTGTCCTGGGGATGTCTCTTTTTTTTTTTTTTTGTCCCACAAATCTGCAATAGCCTTTCATGGCCGACAGTCCTGGTGAGTATGGTCCGGTGTGCACTGACCCCTAACTTTAGAGTTTGGCAATCTTTTCTTTCCTGAAATATCACAGGGGTTCCAGAATGAGGACTAAGGTTTCTCTGACATTATATTTCTGGAAACCTTTTAATAATGCAGATCTTTTATGTAATATGTAGTTACTTTGAAGAATTGTTTTTTAACCAAACCAGAGATATGTGTAATATTCCAGTCAAACCCACTGATTTCTGTAATGATATTCTGTAGCCCTTGGTCTTTTTGTTTGTCAGTTTGTTTTTTAAACAGTTCAGCCTGTTGTGAATCCTTGTAGTTCATTCCTTCAGCTGTGCTCACGGGAATGGAGATAAGCAGGAGTATGGAGTACAGGACTGAGCTTTAACTTTCTTCTAACAATAATTTTGAATGCATATGCTCCTGTGTAGTGGTTTATTGGACACTTAGTGTGTTTTGGACAAGCAACATGAGAATGGATGATTATGGAGAAATATATAATTGTAAATGATTAAAAGCAGATCTTTCTACTTAAGACACTGATTCCTGACAACTAATATATTTGATGTGATAAATGAATTGGGATGTTCCTAATACCAGTATTTGTAACTACAGAAAATAAAATATCTTAACAGAGATGTAAATTTGAATTTCTAATTTTTTTTAAAGAGAGATTTTGAGTATTTTGGCCTTTTTTCACTTACCTTTTTGAGTCAAGCACTTAACATTTCCCTCCCAAGAGATAAAGGGCTCTTCCAGCATTTGGGCAGTTCTCTTGTTCACCGTGATCTGAGGACAGAAACTGTATGCATTTGCAAAATGTTTAGTATGCAAGTGATACATTTGATGCCTATTTCTTTGCTGTTCTCAAGATATTTCTTGAAAATTACACACAATTTTGCGTTGTTATTTTGAAAACTCTGCACGGCACGTATGTTCATATGCAGCCAGCACCTCATGCAGCTTCCTGTATATCATGTTGGGGACAAAATCAAGGACATGTTTTAAATGTTGTGGTGTCAGAACACTAAGAACACTGTTATATGAATTATAAACAATCACCTTTGTGGCTTCACTGAAACTGAGTTGTTACTGGAAACAACTGGGCCTTGTTCAAACTGCAGAAGTAAACAAAAGGAGGAAAAGAAGGGAAAGGAAAACTGATCATCTGCTTACACAGAAGAGAGTGAAGCTGCATGTCATTTTGGTAAAATATCATACCAGCATTTCCTCTTCTTTAAAAAAAATTCAGTCTATTCTGCTGAATACTCCAGTGTTTGGCAGTGTGATTCTATTTTGTCCATCTGTGTTTGGACATACCAGCATATTTAATGTACTGTTGTGCTTTGCAGAGGACTACAGACTCAGATAAGCAGTGAGCAAGCTGCATTTGAAAAAGACAGGAAGCTTAAAATGTTGGATCAAAACAAAAATGATGGTGAGTAGTTCCCACTCATTTTTAATACTTCAAAACAAGGTTGAAGAGAACTTTTGTATTCTTTTGAAAAAAAATGACAATACAGTCAAACTCTTTAATTGTCAGGTTATTAATCGTCAGGTTATTTTTCTTTATACTTTCTCTAGCTGGTGTATACACTTTGAGGTGACAAGAATTGACTGTAGTTTTGGTTTTATTTTTTTGTGATTTTATTTTCAGTGGTTTTTTATTACTTCCTGTAGCAGTAGTCAAAGCTGCATCACACTGTTGTAGGCAGTACAGGTGGAGCAGTGCAGAGCAGAGCGGGTCTGGACACAGAGGTTATCCTGCCATGTGGTGTGACGTGCACTGCCCCACACCAGGCATGGAAATGCCACCCGTTGTTCTTTCGTTACGGAATTAGTGTGAATTTTCTGCATGAAAATGCAAATATTTTTAAATACAAATAGAACAAAGCGACACACTGATTTGAAAAGAAATTATAACATCCTGTGCATCTAATGGATCATAAATTTTCCTGTGGATTTAGTGACCCGACTGATTTATTTTATGCTTTTGTGACACTGATTTCCAGATTTATATATTAGGCCTTCCATAGTCTTTTATATGCAGTACACCTCTGTTCGTAAATCATAACAACATACTGTATGAGTCCTGTTTATATGTTTTAACCACCTTTGTATAAGCTTTGTATATGTATAAGTTTGAACTACTTTTTTTTTTCCAAAATACCACCGCAAATGGTTATTTCTAAAGACTGTAAATTTCCCCAATATTGTGTTTAAAACAATTTGACCAAAATACTCCTGTGTTTTGGAGAGAACTATGTGTGTTTAGTCCAGGGCAGAAAATTGATTTATCAGACCTGTGAAACAGTTGGAAAAATAGAGTTGGAAAATTGCTTTTGTCTGTATGTTTTCCAGTTGTTCTCATGTACAAATACATAAGGTGTAGTTGACAAATACAACATTTGTAATGTTAAAACTAAGGAACAGAAGCCAGATAAGTGTGGAACTTGAATAAAAAAATGCATCTAACTTAATATTCAGTAGTCCTTGAGCACTTGATTCACTGATTACCTATATAATCAACTGAAATTCATTAGCACTTTTTACATTATTCTAGAATAGAGTTTTCTGTTAAGTTTATGCATGCCATAAGTAGCCTGTCAATTAAGGAAGAATATCTGAGTTAGTAGAATACTATTATTTGGCAATATTAGTTAAAGGTAAGTATATCTTTAAATAGCCTTTAAAAGTAAGTGTTAAGGAAAACTTTAATATCCGTGAGGAGCTAGTCCTTGTAGTTAAATATATTGGATATGGGGCTTCATGATCTAAGGGGGAAAGTTGAATCATTTTGGCATTTGTATTAATTTTGGAATCTCTCTTTAACCTAAAGATCACAGTGATACAAAACTCCTTCCAACAACAGAAGAAGGGAAAGAACTTCAGACAGCCAAAATTGAAACAGTGGATTTTAGAGAAAATAACAAGCTTGAAGGTGACAGACTATCGAACTGCCAGCCATGTAAAAATGACATTTCTGTAAGTCATAGGAATTATCCTCAACTGATTCCAGAAAAGCAAGATCAGAAAACAAATCAAACCAGCTCGGACACAGTGAAAACTCAGGATGTGGCAATCCAGGCAGGTCCATCAGATAGCAATTTGGGAAGGACTACACAGAAAGAAATTATTGTTTCTCAGGGTTGTGACTCATCCAGATTCAGAGGACTGGTCCCTCAACACAACACAGATATAAACAACCCCCTTCTTCAAGTGCTGCATGGAATACAAAAGGATGAAGGTACTTTAATGGAGCAAAATCTTGAGACACAAGAAGTTACCCCTGAAAAAGCAATTCCTGTAAGAGATCAGAGTCACATTTGTATAAATGGCAGTAATTTCCCTTCACCAGAAACAACTGCAAAAACTCCAGATGGCTCTCCTGTAAAAGATTACCCTTTTTATAGACAGGACACCAAACCTAAACGGAGGCCTGCTAATGAAATTACAAGAGATTACATACCAAAAATTGGAATGACTACTTATAAAATAGTGCCTCCAAAATCCTTAGAAATAATGAAGAGCTGGGAATCAGAAATTCCATCAGATTTTAAGGATCAAGAGGTATCTACTTTCGAAAACTCTCTGAAGCATGAAGACTCCAAAGAAATCACAGTGCAGGCTGAAATTCCTCATCTTCCAAAAAGTGTGGGTCATTTACAGGTTGGTTCACAGAATGAACCTGCAGCAGCAAAGGTTCTGCTGCACAGAGCGAACAGCATTTCTGAACGCGTTGTGATGTCTGGAGCTGTGATTACTACTGAGAGCAACTGGATGGAAACAGAGTCTTCCAAACAGCGTGTCCCACTCATGCTAAGCTTGGATAATACAAATGCTGCTCCTGAGACTCAGGACAAGTCAAATGCATTAAGTCCTACAACGAAGCCTAGTTCTTTTTATCTGCAGATGCAACGAAGAGCTTCAGGTCACTATGTGACATCTGCAATTGCCAGAAGTACTGTTTGTGCTCCTCATTCCATTCAAAATGAAGCTAAAATTACAGAGATGGGAAAAAAAGTCTCATCACCTGATCCAACCTCTTTAACTTTACATAAAACAAGTACTTCCTCTCTTCCAGCAGATGAAGAAAAAGTCGATGATGGAAAAAAAATTGAATCTTCCACTTCTCCTGCTAAAAGCAATATACCTTCAAGTTTTCCCTCCTGTCCGCCAGCACCATTGTACTTAAGAACTCTAAGAACTTTTGCAGTTCCAAAGCTGTACTCTAGTTCGAGACCATCCCCTTTTGCTCTTGCTGTCTCTTCTGCAGTCAAAAGGTCACAGTCGTTCAATAAGACACGTACAATCACTAGCCAGGCGCCAAGAGAGGAATTTCCTGCAGAACTCCCCTCTGCTGCTTCAACAGCTGAATTCTCCTCAGCTATCTCCATGTCTCAAGTGAAAAGCCCTTCCTTACAGATCATAACAGGGGGGTCACAGAATAGTCTAATGGATAAGGTAACCTTTATTTCTAATACTGGTTGACTGTTGATCCACTGTCATCTAGTGTGACTAGTCTAGAGGCTAGGCTTTGATCTGCTTCTGGATCATAAAGTGCTGTTTGTATACAATGTGAACACCCTGTGGTACATGTCTAGCAGTAGCACAGTATTCGGATGAAATACAGGAAAACATGGAATGTTAAAGTGAAAACACCGTAATTCAAATTACTGGAAATTATCTCTTGCCATTATTAGCATCCTCTACTTCAAACAACAGTAAATTAAATGTAATCATGTATACTCGATATACCTATTTTTATCTTCAGAGTGCTTATGATTTATTCTTTATGGTTCTGCGTGTTGACTTCTTAAATTTAATTCTGAGTACTGTGATCAGTTTGGCTTCAAGTGATCATGGCACAAACACTTGAACAGGGTAATAAGATTTTGCTGGCATAATTATCTAAGGGAGAAACTATGTGCTGTAGTGGAAATGTGGCAGATCTCTGAAATTTCGAATGAAGTAAATGCTAGAACGGTGGCAGTTTAATATGCAAACTTGTGCCAGGTTGACTGTTTTCCGTTTATGACTAATTGAGATTAAAGGGTTTTGTTTTGTTTTCCTTCCCACTTCTTCCCTTTATAGAAAGGCAGCAATGTGAATAGCGAGCAGAAGAGTCAGGCGCAGTCAGGTGCTTCCACTGACCACCCACCCCCTGTCACTAAAGCTGCGATGACGTTCCAGCGCTCTGACCCAGAACAGATCCACCAGAGCTTGCTGACTGCAATCCGCTCTGGAGAAGCTGCTGCCAAATTGAAAAGGGTGAGTTTTCATCACTGCATCCACAACAATGAACTCATGGTACTTCCTTCAAAATTACCATATTAATGCCTGACACTACAAGCAGTTAGCTTTGGCACAAAGTGCTGCCAGGAGGTCTCTAACAATGGAAAGGGAGGTGGGGAGGAGAGCTCAGTTTTTCAGAATAAAATGGTGAATGCATGTGCAAAGCTTTGTATGTCCATATTTTCAAAGAGTACAAATACAATCAGAAATCTTCCTGAAATGAATTAGAAATCTCTAAGTTATCAATTAGTTATCTCTTTCATAAAATCAGGGACATACTCAATTATTTGGTTTTGTTTGTGTGGTTTGAAGTGGTATGGTTTTAGACATACGCTAAGCAGCTTCACCCCAGACCTGAAGTAGCTGCAGTCTTTTGCAGGTAGATAGCACATAAGTTCTGAAGATCTTATTTTTCTGTTTATTAGGCTCTATCAGGTCCTTAATTCTTCTGAAATGTACTTCAAGCCTCCTGCTGCTGTTTAGTATTAGTGACATATTTCTCAATGTTTTGTCAACAGTCATAGCAGACTGTTCTTGACCCAGCATTAGTATTGTGCATTCTGCATAGAAGAATAATTTTCCATTGCAGAAGGTTAGAGAAATTCAGTAGTTCTTATTTCTCTTCCTTATCTCACTTGAAATTTGAAAGAAACAAATTGTGTGGGGTGGGTAGATGGGAGGGATTTTTTGGTTTTATGAAAGTCTGTGATTCCCTAGGTTCAAAATCTCTCAGTGGATGTTCAGAGACAAACAATCCATTCCATGCATGAGGTTTTGTTTTATTGTGGTATTGCAACAGACTAGTAGACCTCCTCTCGTTTCTGCACTCAGTAAGAAGATTCAGTTTCCTGGAAAGGTTACAAGTGTGCTTAAGTAGTTTTTGACTTCTAGTCAGTGAAAGTGGTACACGATACACCGCAGTATTACTTCTAACTAGATGTCAGTAACGGTAGCCACTTTACAAACAGGGTAAGATTAAGCAAATACTGTTTTGTTCAGAGTAACTTAGAGGTCAAATCTATGTGCTTTACTGAAAATATTGTTTGGATTTTGTACATATTTTTATTTAGGGAGGGGGTCCTTCTCCAATGCATAATTACATTCTGAATAATACTGAACTTTATTTTGCATGGTATGTGAACTTTGTTTTATGACTCTATGGGAAATACGCATAGGCATGGCTGTTGGCACAGTAGCTTATAGCTGTTTTAAAAAATGAAATTCATAATGTGCTTTTCAAAATTAAAGTAGTCTATTTCTACTAGAAAGAAAACAAAAGCTTGATTATATGGTTATTCATTCTTTTCCAATAGAAATGTTCTTAGGGTAAATTTGATGCCATATAGTCCTTATCCATCTAGGTACAAGAATGGCATGGGGAAATAGAGGGAGATGGTGATTGAAGCCCTTTTTCCCCTCCCTTTCTCATCTGTGGGTGGGAGATGTTCTTTCTTACTATAGTATCTGCTGAGGCTGGAGGTGAGGAGAGGGCTATACTTTTTAAGGAGAAATTATAATAATGAAGATGCTGTAAGTGTAAAGAAAAAAAAGGGCATTCTGCAACACAGAAATCTGAAACAGGCTTTAAAAAAACTCTGAAAAAACACAAAAAAATGCAGTGAAGAACCCACTGAAATTTTTCCAAACATAAAATCGTACATGCTGTTCTTTTCACTCTTACCCAGAGCACATATTCTGTGGTACAGGTATTTCTGACAGCAGAAAGAGAAGCTTTTTGGCCTATGGCAAATTTAATAAAAACGTGGTCTCATTTTATGTTTAACACAGAGAACTGTAGTAAGACAGATAAATTAAGCATTTTGTGTCAATAACTTAATAGCACTCAAAAGTGATTTCCAGTATTGAAAAGACTTTTTAAATGCATTCACCTCATAGCTTCCACTAGTGTGTGGCACTCGGTAAAAGGAGTGATAACCTGATCCACTTGAACTGTGAAAGAGGTTTGTCAGGTGCTTGCTTCTCTTTTTACTTCTTACCATTCTCTCCCTTCTTTCAGCTCTGTGAAGGAATCATAAAAAAAGGAAAAATATGCTGGCACCACAAGCCAAATTCTTTGACTTTTTCCCCTGTTTTATTTAATATGTAGTATGCAGTGCTGAGATCTGTGCCCTTTTGTGTCGCTGATCTTTTCTGTTCAGTAGGGCCCTCAGTAATTACGAACCTAAAGTGGGTCAAGTGATGTTTCTTTTTAACCAGAATACTTTCCTTGTGTTTAGTAAACTGTGTGCTGTGGTGTGTGAAGCTCCCCTGAAAATCAGAACTTTGCTGTCTATCCTAAAAGTTGTAGTTTGCACCTGATAAAAGAAACTTTACCATGGTATAAAGGAGCATTAGAAGAAGTTATTAGAAAGCAGCTCTATTCAGTATTTTTTAAAAAAGTGTTTGGTTCTGTGGTGGTTTTTTAAGAATTTCTTTGCAACCAGGTCTGGAGAAGGACTTAAAATTATGAGTGTTTTGAATAGTTTTATATGTGGAATTTTTAGGTAGGATAAAATATGCTTTTTAACATATTGTTTAACATACTGTTTTTTAAGTAATTTCTTGTATTTCCACTTCTGTGGTGTATGTGCTTTGTTCAGAAGTCACATAGGAGATCTTTCACGGTGATGAGAAAAATGCTAACTGAAGTAACAGTACTTCTGCTTCTTTGAGGTAATACTGTGTAACTTGCTACAGAGAGAAAAGTCTGAAAAGTTAGATTAATATTTCTCTTTTCTTTCCTCTTCCCCCCTCCCCCCCACTGCCTCCAGGTTGGTCCTCCATCCAGCACCATGTCTGTCAATGGAAGAGCCAGGCTTACTCATTTGTATTCCACAGAAGCAAAAGCTAATCACTAGATATTATACCAAATATCTTGCACTTTACTACTGCTTCATAGGCCAACTTAATACTAACTAAAAATTTTTTGAAAATGTAAATGCAACTATATGTTAATATATTTTTGTCACTTGTTATAGGAATTTCAAGCTGGGTCCTTTGATGCCTTGGAAAAATTATTAGAATATGTAAATTACGGTAATACTTTGCCTTTTTCTCTTTATAAAGCTGACTATGCTGCTAAAAGGTGTGAGAGAAGGTGCAGATGAGCTTTGCTTATGTTAGAATAAGAATCAAAAATTCTTGATTTTAGCCTTCAAGATTGAACTCTATGTAGCACTGTGCTGAAATTACAGATTTAAAGCAATCCAACAGTTTTAGATAATTAATTTTCAATTGTGTATTACTTTAACAGATTATATGAATTTAAATCTACCACATGCTGCCTCCATATTAGTTTAAATTAAATATGTAATTAGTAGAAAATCTTAATTATATGCAATACTTTGTTTCTCTTGAAAATATGGATGGTTTTGTTTCTTCAGCTAAGAGTAGCTGGGATGAGTTTTGTTTTTTGTTTGTTTTTTTTAAGTCTCCTTTAATTTTTCCTGGTAGCACACACATAAAAAATCAGGACATAAATTATTGGAAATTTTTGTACTACTTGAAAACTGTTCTTAACAGTAGCACTACATGACGCTTCTTATCTGCTCTTTGACTACCTGTATACAGTATTTACCTAGTACTTGGATAAGCAACACTTTTTGTGAACCAGATATATTTTAAAGTAGTCATCAGCATATAGTCACTTACTGATAAAATACAAATTCCAGATTTGATACTTAATGAAATAGAAGGATTTTTTTTCCACTGGAAGTATGACTAAATAATGAACTGCTTTGGACTTATTAATGTAAAATATTTTAATCTTAAAGCAGCACAATAACACACTTACAAAGCATTCTTGTGTCTGAGAGTGTCTATTTATAGATTAAGCATTAAATACCAAAATGGGAATATATCTGAAAAGAAAATGCTTCATGTTATATTTTATCTATTTTGCATTTCTTATCAAGGGCATACATTTTGGGGATGGGGTGGAAATATGATCATACTCATGACGAAATAGCTGGATTATGGATGTGTGCAGCAAGTGCTGGGGTATTTGCCATATTAAAATATTTTCTTGCTGGATTTGATTTAAATAAAAGTAATTGTATTTAGTTTCTATTCTTTAACAATATATTTATTTTGTACTTTAGAGACATTCTTTAACTTAGTTTTAGAAACTGATCTATATGTGCATTTCAAAGGGTTATTAATGGATTGCTGCCAGGTTTTTGTGCAATAACCTCAGAGAGGTCTCATTACTTTAAAAATGCAGAGTCAATTATTGATTACAAATAACAGTGTTAACTTAATGCTGAAACCCTTCAAGGAATGTTTTAGTAAGTAAAAATTCGTAAAGAGAGCTGATGATCATTTGTTCACTGCTGTTCTCTCATGTTTTCTCTTCTATATCATAGTCCCCTGTCAATGTGTGTTACCAGTTTCTTCTCCAACTTGTTCTTGCCTCCAATCAAGGGCTAATTCCAAGGATGGGGGCAACCCACATGGTAGTTCAAAAGAGGTGTTTCAGGGTCTGATTGCAAAAAGAACACTTCATTCTTCATGTGAAAAACGGTGAGGTAGTAGAAGTAGGGTTTTCTTCTAGTTTCTAACTGAGGCTTACATTCTAGATTTCACTGTGTCTTGAGGGACAGACTTGAAAATTGTAACTCTCCCGGGATTTCAGTGTCTGTGATCGTTGTGATATTTGAAGTCCATGTTTTCAGCATTCTTATTCAAAATGCTGATCTGTAAGTGCCATGGAGAGGTGGTACTGCAAAAGGAATCTCTTTGTACTTTGGGTGGGAGGGGGTTACGTGTTTTTGCTCAAACCTATGTATTCTCTGCCAAGGTGACTAAAGTTATTTCATCGGACTAATTTAATCTCTGTCTGTGGTAATACACGTCTGCATGATATTTTACTATTTCAACCAAATCGGTGGAGTCCAGTTATTCTGTTTTGGGGGAAAGATCAAATAACCTTGCTTTGTTGTTGTTTTCTTTGGTTTTGACTACAGAACTATACTAGTGTATATTCCTTAGTCCCATATGTTAAAAATATATTGCCCTTTTATGTAAACTTCTGAAGGCAAATATCATCTTATGTAACAGAGATCAAAACTAAAAACACTTTGCTTGAATTTTAGCATTTCTTGTCTTTGTAACTGAACTTGTGTGATAATTAACTGAAATGTCTACACACGATAGTGCCATGAAACTCTTCAATAGTATTTTCTGTTACTAGCTGGCAATATTGTTTAGCAGCACTTTCTCTTCCCCCCTTCTTCCAACATATATATGTAAGATATTTTTAAATCTTGTTACTGTATAACTAGAGACTCTTTTTTTTTTTTCTTATACTCTTGTATTAAATTCTACCAGAAAAACTCTTATTAATGAACTTGACATCTTTATTCACTGTTCAACAATGAAAACATTTCTGCTCAAGTAACAACTAAATGTTTCTAGCAACTGCAAGCCCATGTTAGACAGCAGTAAATTTTTGTTGGGGATGCCTTACATAAGGGAGAACAGACTGTTTTTTGGCCCAAGAATACTTGCAGTTTGGGCAACCTGAGCTACAGATGTCTTCCAAAAGAAGGCAACTAGTTATGCCATACCACTTACAATCTCCTTGCTGCTTTTGAACAGCAAGCAAAATGTTTAGGGAAGAAAAGTTAGGATATTGCAGTAAATGAATGTCAGTATCATTGTACAGACAACATATCAGGCCCTAATAAAGGTGTGCTATGACTTACTCTTGTGAGTTCTTTGAAGAAGCAGCAGCTACCCATGTAGCAAGTAGCACAGTGGGATCTTGGTCTGCCTCTGACTCCATGACATTATACATCAAGTAGGGCTAGAAAACAGAAGATAGTAAAAGCTATCTTGTTAGTAAATCATTATAGATTATATATATTTTTTTTTATTCTACAGAAGAATACAATTAAGACTATGAGTGTACCTGGAGAAGGGAACAGTTTTGCTGGGAGAGTATCGCCAGATAATATTTGGAAATATTGTTGTGACTGGAGGTCTTAAGGCCAAGGCAAGACACTTGCAGCTGAAAGATGTTAAACCACTGGATGTCTCCATTTTGGGGAAGTACATTTAGTAATCGGTACCCTAGTTTTGCCTAGCTACTTGTGATTTGTACCCTAATATATTGTAGTATACAACATGAAGCAAGAAAGGCATTAAAATGACAAGGATATGGAACAGGAGGCGTGGGATCACACATACTAGATAGAGGATGAGAATATAACATGAGAGCAGCTAATGGTGTTAATTTTAAGTTTGTACAGGTACCCGTTGCCAGCCAGAGCAAACAGTCTCAGTTAGAGCTGCTTAGAATCCTCTTTTAACGCACAGTTGCAAGGAAGGTTGAAAGAATTCTGTTAAGTAGAAACAAAGAAAAGATGCTGTTGAGCAGCTGGGTGTACATCTTTTAATGGCTGAACTTGATGATCTTTAAGGTCTTCTCCAACCATAACGATTCTATGTAATGCTTGGCCAGAGTGTATCTTCGAGGTGTTGGACAACTACAACTAGTTAGAAGAGTAACTGTAAATGACTGAGTTGATGGGTTGGTAGCCAAGCAAATAGAGCTCTCTGCAGAAGGGAAAATGTGCCTTGATTGTCTATGTTCATGTTAACAGAATGTGAGGCTGCAGTCAAAATAATGTGTTTGGACCAAAGCTGCCATCTTCACAGGCATGACAACTGTTCCTGGGTGCTGTGAATGGTCTGAGGTTCTGAAGCTGCAGTGTTCTGTTCAGCTTGGCTGCCGGCTGGTTAGCTGAGTCTGAAACATCACTTGTTAGAGATGGATTTCTTACGAAGTCTGTTTCGATGATTAAGCAAAGCAGTAGCAATATCAATGGAAATGCTTCACAGCTTTTAATTGTAAAGGATGCTTTCTATGTGGATTATTTTATACAGTCCCATTGAATATCAGGTAAGGCAAGTTGTTGTTTTTTTTTCTTTAAAATTTCTGATTTGGTAGCTTTGTGAGAGGGAAGGTGTCCTTGTTAAAATGACATTAAATTTGCAAATAATGGAACACTGCACTATAAAAAAATACTTCAGTTTGTTTTATCTTCCTTGTTAGAACTATGTGGCATGGTAACTAGCACAGAAACTGTGTCAAGAATCTATCACAATGTATTGTATATAAAGTTGCATTATTTTTTGTCAGCTGTTCCTGCTTATTAACGTAAGCACTTAGCACCTTGACATTTTTGGTGTGTATATGTTTTCAAGGAGCAGATTCGGAAGAGATGTAGAGTTTTCTCTTTTTAGCTGTATTAAACCTCACATTCACATAGCAGTACCTAACAGCTATGTGTTGAAGTGAAGAAGGAGTGGATGAATGCTTCCCATCACACTGGAAAGACCACTAAAGTGGTCTTAGTTATTCCTAAATTATTCAAGACACTTTAAAGAATAAAAGCAATGGGAGGGGGAGGAAGAGGGAATGAGGTAGATAAAAAGGAGTTCTGTTTTTCTTGATCTGAAGAGTCACCACTTCTGTGAGGACAGGCAGAAGGATATTTCTAGTCCTCCCCTGTTTAATGCACAAAGGAGTAATCTTTAACAGACAAAGTATCAGTTGAGGAATAACTTTACTTGCTTCCCAGTGGAAGATGTTGAGTGAACTTGGCATTCATCACTGTCTTACAATAGGAGGTGCTGCTTCTCCATCTATGTTTCCCATTTCATATTTTCTTCTTTTGGCTTCAGGGTTCTACAAATACTGTGCCATTTTGGAATGTGTGGGTACAAGCCAGAAATTAAAAGCTTAACTCTGAAAGCCTGATAACTTGTGATCCCCATTCATGCAATCAGTACAATGATGAAAATGCAGTCCTGTGCAGGACAGGCATTGTTCTGCATTTGCTAATATAGCAATGAAAGAAAAATCTCTTAGCTGTGAGAATGGGAGAAACAACTGCATCTGAAAAGGACACTTAAACTATTAGGAAATTTTAACTACATCTATTTGTAATCTTGATTTCGAAGTGACTGTGCATGTATAACTTAGGGTCTGGAAATAACAGGCTGCATCATCTCCAACAGGAATAGATACAACTCCAGTGCCAAAAAGAACCCAGAAGAGCTGGATTTGGATGTAAAGTTGCAAATTCCTCTGTGAACATCTCAGACTTTGAGAACAATCTTGTGCTAATAACATACTACAGCCAATGTGGTTATTAACTTGATCACAAATTACAGGCTTGATGCAGAGATTACTGCATGAGGCTATACGTTGGGTTGGACAAAAAGTAATAGTGGGGTTATTTTTAATAGATAGACATGCATGTCTTGAAATGTAACTAACTACATTGTAACTAAAGTTACTAATGTAACTCCCCAGGGCTCTGTTTTGGGGCCAGTCCT